>NC_037671.1:61917054-61991922 GCF_003255815.1 Theropithecus gelada | reverse complement strand
TGATTTGGCTCTCTGTTTGTCTGTTACTGGTGTATAAGAATGCTTGTGATTTTTGCACATTAATTTTGTATCCTGAGACTTTGCTGAAGTTGCTTATCAGCTTAAGGAGATTTTGGGCCGAGACAATGGGGTTTTCTAAATATACAATCATGTATAATCTACACTCAAGAACAAAGATTTCTGACTTCGATTACAATAACCTATATCCATATCTATAGTTCAAGAGGTTTGTGAAATCCTTGAAATGTAAGCAAACATTTGCATGCGCTTATAAGTATTTTCTAGGGGAGAAGGGGCAGAAGGGTATTTGGGGCACTGAAGATGGTTGTTTAGAATGTGGGAAAAATATTAGAAATTCTTTGTATATTTATTTGTTTAATCTTGGAGGTATATTTATTTATTTATTATAAAATTCTTTAATTATAGCAGTTTGGGAGAAATCCTGAAGCAATTATGCAGTCTAAATTAAGCGTATTCCAAGCATTGGCAAAGCTGTATAAGTAAGAGTGTGATTAAGTACCTCTGATGAGATATACCTAATGTAAATGACAAGTTAATGGGTGCAACACACCAACATGGCATATGTATACATATGTAACAAACCTGCACATTGTGCACAAGTACCCTAGAATTTAAAGTATAATAATAAAAAAAGTACCTCTGATGAATAAGATTTGTTTATGCCATTCCATACATTTGAATAAAAATGAATAAAAACTCTTAAAATAATATCTATACTTTCTACATATCTGGGCACATGATAATTTTGAAAATAAAATGCTTGGAACTAGGAATAAGACATTTAATGATATTTTAGCATCATGCTGATATGTAAAAAGGGACCACACTGCATTTGCCAAATACTAATGAGCAGTAGGGCGTACAGTTGGTTATTATAAGGAAAACCAAGTCTATTTCAATTGTATAAAAAATGTATCTCACAGATCAGTCCAATCAGCTCTTTATGGGGTTTGGTAGATTCCTCCTTGTTGGATTACCATAATTCACTAGTAAACATAACTGAGATTCTTCCTTGCTTTTAGTAACTATAGGTCCTGTCTTCTATATCATGTCATATGGCCTATGATCCAGCACCTAACAAATCCTTGTGAAGATCTCTGTAATCTGAGGTGCTTAGTGACCTATTCTCTCTTCATTAGCTTTTTTTGTCAGGACTTATATAATCATCTTTGGTTTCTTCCAGCATAATTCTGGTTTCCTGTATTTGTTTCCTAAATAATTATAGAAACACAAAAAGAAAAATAATAGAAAATATAATTATTCAAGATATAAATTAAGTTTAGCCATTAATTGCTAAGGTCTTTCTACTCACTAATGTAGAGCATTCCTATCTCTTAAAACAAAGCTTCAAAACATATTTTTACATTTGTATCATCTGAATATCTGCAAGTCATACTAGTTAAACCACAAGGAATGCATTACAGTACTTCCTACCCATATTGAAGTCTTCTACCTTTTCAGTCCTTGGAAACACAGCCTGGAACTTAGATTAAGGGGATATTGATCCTCCGAACCTTTAAAAAGTAGGTTTGAAATAGCCTTGATGAAACCATGAATTTTATACTTTAAGCCTTTAATCAATTTTACTATCTCTAATTTAATTATTGTATATAAGTTATTATTTTTTTTGTTGAACACCTCCCTTGCTGGTTACTGTAGAGGGTGCTTTATATGTTTTATATAAAAATCTTAACAATGAGGTAATCCCTATAAATAAGTTTTTCTTCATTAGAAAAAAAAAAAAAAAAACCCTGAGGCTCAGACAGATTAAATAACTTGCTCAAGGTCAAACCACTTGTCTATAAACTAGCATAGGATCTAAAACTAAAGTCCTTCATTCTTAGTCGTTGTTCAAGGAAGTATATCTCAAACTTATATATGTACAAACCCTCTCCAAAGGGAAATTTCTCTCATGTGTCCCAATGCTAAGGTAAAGTCTCTTAATTATAGTATAACTTAAAAAGGTACAAAACTTTACAATAGGTATATATTCTTTATGTTTATAGTCGTTGTTGGTGGTTTCTTGTTTTGTTTTTTGGCAGAGACAGCATCTTGCTATGTTGTCCAGGCTTATCTTAAACTCCTGGCCTCAGGTGATCCTCCTGCCTCAGTCTCCCAAAGCACTGGGATTACACCCATGAGCCACTGTGCCCAGCCACACGTTTATAGTTCTAATATAGGGAGGAAACAAATTATTTACAAAGATATACAAACAATATAACTAAGTAAAACTACTTAAAACTAACAATATGCATATTTTAAAATGTCTTATTGAAGGACAACAGACATACAATAACATACATAAATCATGTGTAAAGTTATATAAATTTTATACACACTAATTTCTATTTATAGTCACCTGAGTAACAACCTCATGGGTCACTATGCAAAATATTTACAGGTATACGTTGTTTTATTCTGCTTCACTTTACTGCACTTAGCAGATATAAAGTTCTTTACGAACTGAAAGTTTGTGGCAACCCTGCATCAAGCAAATCTATTGATCCCATTTTTCTGAGACCATGTGTTTACTTTGTCTCTGTGTTACATTTTAGTAATTCTTACAATATTTAAAACTTTTTCATTATTATAATATCTCTTATAGTGATCTGTGATCAGTGATTTTCGATGTTACTATTGTCATTGTTTTGAGGTGCTACAACCATGCACATGTAAGATGACAAACTTAAGAAATACTGTGTGCATTCTGACTGCTCGACTGTTTGGTCATTTTCCCATCTCTCTCCTTATTCTTGGAGCCTTTCTATTCCCTGAGACACAATGTTAAAATTAGGCCACCTAAAAATCTTACAATGACCTCTAAGTGCTCAAGCAAAATGAAGAGTTGCATGCCTCTCACTTTAAATCAAAGGCTAGAAATGACTAAGCTTAGTGAGGAAGACATGTTGAAAACTGAGAAAGGTTGAAATCTAGGCCCTGTGTCAAAAACTTAGTCAAGTTATAAATTTAAGGGGAAATTTCTTAAAGGAAATTAAAAGTGCTACTCCAGTGAACACACAAATGATAAGAAAGCAAAACAGCCTCATTGCTGATTTGGAGAAAGTTTGAGTAGTTTGGGTAGATGATCAAACCAGAGACAACATTCCCTTAAGCCAAAGCCTAATTTAGAGCAAGGTTGTAACTCTCTTTAATTCTATGAAGGCTGATAGAAGTGAGGAAGCTGCAGAAGAAAAGTTTGAAGCTAGCAGAGGTTGGTCCATGCAGTTTAAGGAAAGAAGCCATCTCCATAACGTAAAAGTGCAAAGTGAAGCAGCAGCAAGTGCTAATGTAGGAGGAACTGCAACAAGTTATCCAGAAGATCTAGCTAAAATCATTGATGAAGGTAGCCACACTAAACAACAGATTTTCAAGGTGAACAAAACAGTCTTCTATTGGAAAAAGATGCCATCGAGTACTTTTAAAACTAGAGAGGAGAAGTCAATGCTTGGCTTCAAAGCTTCAAAAGACAGGCTGAATCTTTTTAGGGGCTAGATGGTGACTAAGCTGAAGCCAATGTTCATTTACCATTCCAAAAATTGCAGAGTCCTTAATAATTATAAGTCTACTCTACCCACACCCTATAAATGGAGCAATAAAATCTTGATGACAAGCACTTTTGTTTAAAGCATAGTTTACTAAATATTTTAAGCCCACTGTTGAGACCCATTACTCAGGAAAAAAATCATTTTACAATATTACTGCTCTTTGATAATGCACCTGGTACTCTAAGGTCTTTAATTTGGATGTACAAGAAGATTTATGTTGTTTTTATGTCTGCTGACAAAACATCCATTCTGTAGCCCATGAATCAAAACGTGATTTTGACTTTCAAGTCTCATTATTTAAGAAATACATTTCATAAGGCTATAAGTTGCCATAGATGGTGATTCCTCTGATGGATCTGGGAAAAGTCAATTGAAACCTTCTGGAAAGTATTCACCATTCTACATGCCATTAAGAATATTAGTGATTCATGAGAGGAGGTCAAAATGCCCACAAGCATGGGAGTTTGGAATAAGTTAATTCTAATCTTTACAGATGACTTTGAGGAGTTCAAGACTTCAATGGTGGATATCACTGCAAATGTGGTAGAAATAGCAAGAGAAGCGAGTGAGAAGTGGAGCATGAAGATATGACTGAATTGCTGCAATCTCATTATCAAACTTGAATGAATGAAAACTTGCTTCTTATGGATAAGCAAAAAAAGTGGTTTATTGAGATGGAATCTATTCCAGGTGAAGATGTGTGAACTTGTTGAAATGAAAACAAAGGATTTAGAGTATTCCATTAACTTAGTTCATAAAGCAGCAACAGGGTTTGAGAGGATTGACTCCAATTTTGAAACGAGTTCTTCTCTGGGTAAAATAGCTTCACATGCTACAGAGAAATCTTTTCTGAAAGGAAGAGTCAATAGATGCCATAAACCTCAGTGTATTATTTTCAGGAATTACTACAGATGCTCTAACCTTCAGTGACCACCACCCTTATGAGTCAGCAGCCATCAACACTGAGACAAGACCTTCCATGGGTGAAAAGATTACAACTGGCTGAAGGCTCAGATGATTGCTAGTATTTTAAAATTAAAATATGTACTTTTTAGATATAATGTTATTGCACACTTACTTGACTAAACTTTTATATGCATTTAGAAAGCAAACAATTTGTGTGATTCGCTTTATTTGTTTAATTGTGGTTGTCTGAAATTGAGCCTGCAATCTCTCTGAGGCACGCCTATATAGAACCCCAGATGACTCCCTCATTCCCTCTGTCAGTCAGTACAGTCCACCATTCACCTCCTTGCCACAGATGTAACCACTAGTTTTGTTACTGAAAATGGGTCACAATCCAGACCCCAAAAGAGGGTTCCTGGATCTCACACTAGAAAGGATTTGAAGCGAATTCATACAGTAAAGTGAAAGCAAGTTTACTAAGAAAGTAAAGGAATAGGCCGGGCATGGTGGCTCATGCCTGTAATCCTAGCACTTTAGGAGGCAAAGGTGGGTGGTTTGCCTGAGCTCAGGAGTTCGAGACTAGCCTGGGAAACACAGTGAAACCCCATCTCTACTGAAAAATAAAAGAAATTAGTCGGGCATGGCAGCGTGTACCTGTAGACCCTGCTACTCGGGACGCTGAGGCAGAAGAGTTGCTTGAACTTGGGAGGTGGAGGTTGCAGTGAGCTGAGATGGTGCCACTGCACCTCAGCCTGGGCAACAGAGTGAGACTTCATCTCATGGAAAAAAAAAAAAAATGGTCGGGCACAGTGGCTCACGCCTGTAATCCCAGCATTTTGGGAGGCTGAGGCGGGTGGATCACAAGGTCAAGAGATCGAGATCATCCTGGCCAACATGGTGATACCCCATCTCTACTAAAAACACAAAAAATTAGCTGGGTGTGGTGGCTGAGACTGTAATCCTAGCTATCCAGGAGGCTGAGGCAGGAAAATCGCTTGTACCTAGGAGGCGGAGGTTGCAGTGAGCCAACATCACGGGCTACTGCACTCCAGCCTGGGCGACAGAGCGAGACTCCCTCTCATAAAAAAAAAATAATAATAAAGAAAAGTAAAGAAATAAAAGAATGGCTACTTCATAATCAGAGCAGCAGCCTAGGCTGCTGGACTAAAGATACTTAAAGTTGTTTCTTGATTATATGCTAAATAAGGGATACATTGTTCATGAGTTTTCTGGGAAAGGCTGGACAATTCCTGTAACTGAGGTTTTCTCCCCTTTTTTGACCATATAAGGTAACTTCCTGACATTGTCTTGGTAATTGTGAACTATCATGGCACTGGTGGGAGTGTCTTTTAGCATGCTAACGCATTATAATTAGCTTGTAATGAGCAATGAGGACGACTGGAGGTTACTTTTGTTGCCATATTGGTTTTGGTGGGATTTGGCTGGCTTCTCTATCGCATGCTGTTTGATCAGCAAGGTCTCTATGATCCGTATCCTGTGCCGACCTCATAGCTCAGCTTGTGATTAAGAGTGCCTTAACCTCCTGGGAATGCAACCTAGTAGGTCTCAACCTTATTTTACCCAGCATGTATTCAAGATAGAGTCACTCTTGTTTAAACACCTCTGACAGTTAATTTTGCTTCTTCCACAAATTCATATAAATAAAGCAGTTCATGCTTTTGTGTCTTCTTTATTTCCCTCTGTATATATTCTTTGAGATTCTCTCAAACAATATTTTGGTAATATAACAAATAATTGAATTTTGTTAAGATGCATTTGTTTGCTGGAAACATGAGCACAAGACTGATGGCCAAGGCCAATGCTTTGTGTATTTGTCATTCCTAGATTAACATTTGCCTTGTGATTGTGCAATTCTTCCACCATTTTTTGTCTAATTTTTTTAGATTATAATTATCACAAAAGTACAAAATTAAAAATATTCTAATGATTATAAATCATCTGTGGATATGTGAAATCTGAAAACCTCAGTTTGGAATATACTGATTTAAAAGAAGAAATTGTCTAATACCTAATTAAATTAACCTTGATGGACATATGAGTAAAAGCCCTGCTAAGGGCCTTTCATTGAGAAACTTTTTCAGAGGAAGGGAAGAAATACCACTTTCTAACTTGTCTGAGGACTGGTGCTGATTCCAGAACACATTTTATTTTAGCTAATGGGTTGTTTTCTTTTAGCTTACTTGGACAAAATTTGAACTTACATCATTAATGCTGACAATACTTGCAGGTTCTTTAGAAACTGCATCTGTGTTCAGCACTAAATTTCAGAGAAAGTAACAATGGGGACACTACAAATAAGTAGAACAATACCCATAATGTCAGGATAATGTTCTTCTTTTGTAACTGAGTGAATTGATAAAAAGGATTGACACTAGACTAGCTTTGCTCTCAGGAGGGCTGTTAGGAAGGCTATGTAATGAAATTGAGGACAATAAAAGGACCCTGTCATGCCATTTGTAAAATTCTTTATAGCAGCACTTGAAATTAAATGCATTCTTTATAGCTATGCTTAGATTGTAGTTTTATTCAAGTACTTATTTTGAGATCTTTGGGGAAGAGTGTTCTTACAGGCATAGAGAAAGTTGTAAAAGTGAGGTAAAAGTAGAAATAAATAAATGGTAGCACTTAAATTGTATTTCTCCAGTTTAAGATGCTCCAGTAGGGACAGTATAAACCAATAATTAATAATTTGTCAGTTAGAAAACTATTTCCTTTATGTGTAGAGTCAAACTCTCCTTTCATCTCAGAAGGAAAACAAAGATGAGCATGCTCAAATTCTGACTATTGAAGGAAACCACCTGCATGTAAAATATATTTCAGTGGCTTTCAACTCTGATCACAAGAATTTCATTACTTACTGAAAAATTATAATGCAGTATGAATCATAACAAACAGGTTAGGTAGTTTTTATTATTTTAATCCAAATGGCCATGTAATAAAATAAAAGTTCTAAATTCTGCTTCGGGCTGGACTCAGCTTTCTTTTTAGATAAACTATGGTGTCTCGGGAATCTCTCTTATCACACCTCCTCTTATTTTATAGTTTCCTAAGCTTTGGGTAATACCTAAGTCAAATATAATCAACCTACCAATGAACCCACCATACAAACAAACTGACCAACAAGCAAACATAATTTGGTACTGAACTCTTTTTCCATGAAGAGTAAAAAATACATTTCTTTTATAAATCTGAAGGAGCTATAGATTTCTCATCTCATAAAAGTAAATTATGTAATATGAAATAATATAAAAGAAGGGAATATTATAGAAAAAATTAACTTTAAATAAAAAAATGAATATTACCCTAAAATATTTGGTCAATAGTACCAGGAAGGATCAAACTTTTTGTTACCGATATGTATATACGTACTAATACGTATGATTAGCTGTAATGGATCACATGCTCTAACTTTTTGGTTTGTTCTTTGTAGCAGTCAGTAATGCTGTCTAAAAAATATTTGCCATTCTGGTTTCTGAGATCAGTGGAATGGCACTCTCCAGCCCATTGAAATTAATTGTGGCTATGTGACTTGCTTTGGTCAATGAAGTATAAGTTATATGGGTCACTTCTCTTTCTCTCTCTTTCTCTTTCATCTCTTTCTCTCTCTTTCTTTCTTCTTTTTAGAAACAGGGTCTTGGTCTGTTGTAAGACTGGAGTGTAGTGGTGTGATCATAGCCCACTGAAACCTGGAACTTCTGGACTTAAGCAATCTTTCTGCTTCAGCCTCCCGAGTAGTTGGGACTACAGGCATGCACCACCATGCCCATCTAATTTATTCTTCTTTTAATTTTTTATAGAAACAGTCTGGCTATGTTGCCCAGGCTGGTCTTAAACTCCTGGCCTCAAGTGATTCTCTCACCTGGGCCTCTGAAAGTGCTGAGATTACAGGTGTGATCCACCATGCCTGGCCCATATGGGTCAATTCTAGAAGAAAGTTTTAAGAGCTGGTGTGTTACTTGCTTCTGCCTTTCTTCCTGGGGTGTTGACTACAGGCAATGGTTGGCCATATTAGCCTGATTCCCAGGGTGAGGGGGACATGGTGCAGAGCTACAGCCATCTGAAGATGGATAAGGAGGGAGAATGAGAAACACATTTTTGTTTAAAGCTACTGAGAGGGGGTGTTGTGTTACTAAGCCTTTATTGATGGAGTCCCATCTCATGTACTGTCTATGGAAGAATCCACATAGACAGACAACTTATATCCATTCATGTGCTCAGAGTCTAAAAGAAGACACAAATAGAAAAAAAAAGGCAAAAGAACAAGGGAAAGGTGGAGGTGAGTTATGGTTGTGTAAAGGGAGGAGAAAGAAGGACATTTAGAGGGAAGAGAAAAACTAGAATATATTTTGATTATTTTACATTCAAATAATTTTTCTCTAGGGTATTTGTTTTTTACTTGTAAAGAGTACATTATAAAAAATAACTTAGAAAAGCATAAAACTTTAACTATATTCCCCTGTTAATTTTGTACACATGTTGGATGACTGGAGAGTAAAAGAACCTATAAAATGTTATGTTCCAGCATGAAATAACTGATTGTGGTCTTCATTGCTTCTGTGGGAAATTCAGAGACCACTGATTCTAACTCTTCGGCAAATGTAGCTAATGCAAATTGAGGTGAAACATACCAAGTCTGTTTGCATGACAACTACTACAACATATGTTGAAAAGTGGGAAATATAGAGACTTAAACATTTTGTCTGAATATCAGTCAGCTGCATGGACTCAATATTTGTTATGCCTTTAAGACACTGCTAAGAAGAACATTCCTATTCTAAATAACTTAATTTATCTGCTACCAAAATTACCCATTCAATACCAACAGAAAAGATTGTACACATTAACTATACTGCAAACAAACAAAAGGACTCAAAACAAAAAGACAGATGCACTCACATTCTTTCATTAGATTATAAAGCTAATTCAATTCAAGAATGATTCAGTATTTTCCACATGCTTTGTTTAGGAACTGTGATATCTTGCTCATATCATCCAACAAAGGAAAACAAGAAGAGTTAACTCTCCGAATGCTTATGGATTGCTGAGATTGTTTTCTAAGTGCTTTAACAGAAGAAGTTATCTAAGCTTCTCAACCATACTATTAGGTAAGTACTACCATAATCTCATTTTATAGATGAGGAAACTAGGGCAAAGTGAGGTTAAGTAACTTGCCTGAAGTCCCCTGGTTAGTGGGGCAGAGAAGCCAAGAATCAAGCCCTGGATTCATAACTCCTCTGCGCTGCTGATCTTGGAGAGTGGACAGCCAATGAGAGAGACCCAGGCATGATGTCAGAGTCTCATTTTTCATAATGATATTGGCTCTTATTTTGTATTTATAATGTATCTTCTCACCCTCTGTGGTTAAACAATTTTTATTTTTCCATTTTTGTTTTAGACTTTATTAAAATACAAAATTTTAAAATATTTATGAGCTTTAGTATAACATATAACTTTATTTTTATCTATTTTCTTTTTCCATTAAGTACTTTTTATATATCGATGCAACTTTTAATAATCATACATTTTTAATGGCTGTCTAATATTTCATAGAGTTGATATACCATAATTTATTTAATTTTTTTGTTCATTTTGGCCATTTGCATTGCTCTCATTCATTTTACTTCATATATAACACTGCAGTAGATTTTCATGAAATATTTTCTTAGGACATATTGTCATGTATCTACTTGTAATATATAACTTTTCTTTTGCCAAATTGTGTTCTAATTTAACCTGTCATTGGTATATATGTGTAATAATTTTACCATAATTTGCCAGTATTTGGAATAATCATTTTTTAGATTTTTGTTAGTTTAGAAGGTATAAAATGGTATCTGCTATTTAATTGGTTTCTTTGATGTCATAAATTGATCATTAACTGTCATAAATTGATGCCCTATGCTCTAATGTGCAAAAAATACATGCATCTTTATTTCCTATGGTGACCTGATTTTTCTCATGTGCCAGTTCGTATAGTGTCTCTTCCTTATATTTTACTAAGGTTTATAAGTATTTAAAATATTAATTCTATTCAAAATTAAATTCTCTATTAGCGCTGACTTTGCTTTTTAAGATTATTCAGGCCCTTTTAGATAAATGCTTAGTCTCTGACAGTTTCATCCCGACCACCTCCCTCTTTGCATGTTGGAATGTAGAAATCTAAGAGGGATTGTTTTATCCATAAGGAGGAAAGGCAGAAGGAAGCTTCCGATTATTGCCTGCCCCTTCGACACTCACTAATTGCTGCTGGAGTGGTTAATTTGGTTCTGCTTTTTGTGCTAGTGAAAACTGAGGTATGACTGATGGTACTGATGACGTCTGGCTTTGGGGAGTGACTATTGAATGCCCTACAAAAGTGTATACCCTGAATAGTAAATCTCACACGCAAAAGTCACTTTGTCATGCCACGATGTCTTTCCTTGCTCTCCTTGAAGTGCTCCTGCAGTGCTCACAATTTCTCACCAATGGGTGTGGAAACTCAGGTCTCCTGCACATACTGCACAGGTAAAGAGGAACCTGGAGAGCTGCTTCCAGGTCATTTGTCTGTACATCTTCCAGAACTAGAGCAGCAGTACTATCCTGTAGGTTAATACTAATTATGCGAGGGAATTTTCCCAGGGGATTTAAGCTGCCCAAACATGCCAGGGACAGAATTCTAGCAGCATCTACCATCTTGCCAATGGTCCTGAGCTTTCTAAACCTAGTTTAATACGGTTTTCTGGACATTCCTCTTTGGAATTCTACTAGTAAAGGATGAAAACAGGAACAAATACTATACCCACTCGTGCCTCCTCCTGTCTTTCTTTTAAAGTGAAATATGCCAGGTAAGAAGAGACAGGATTTTACTGTTCAGTTCATATCTGATGTTACATCCTGTTTTTCCTAATGTGTTGTTTATCTTGCCTTCTTCTATAAAGTCCATTATGATCAGAACACAGTGAAGGGAGGGACAGCTTGTTAAATAAGAGACAAAAATTTAGAACTATTCTTTAAACTTTTAAATTGAAGTGTAACATACATACTGTAAACGGTGATAATACCTGTATAACTACCACCTAGGTTAAGATGTAAAATATTAATAACATCCCAGATATTTCACTCAGACTTCCTCCCAGACACTACCTATTCCATGGCTCAGAGAATGTGACGAGAGTATGATTTTGTTTTTCTTTCTTCCCCCGCTTTTTTTCCTTCTTCTTTTTCCCTACTTGGAAGTATGAAGAGTTTCTTGAAACTTTGACTTAATTGCTCTCATCAGTTTTGAAAAATTCATAGCTAGTTTTCTTTATTCTTTCTGTCTCTGAAGTTTCTGGGGCCCCCAAAACTCTCCATTCATTATGTATCTTTTATGTATTTTCCATTTTATAGCCATATTAGTCATAGTTTCTGCTATGTCTCATTTGATTTTAAATTCATCTATTAAATGCTTATTTAGTTATTGTGTTTTAAATTTCTATAATGTTAATTTATTCTCCATATATTCTAATTCTATGCTAAATTCTTCACTTTTCATATATGCTCAAATATATTAAGCATAGTTGTTTAAAGTTAGTGTCTAATAATTGCAATATGTGAACCACTGTTGGGTCTGTCACTGTGCCATTTTTTCTTTTGTTTTTAAGTTATTTGGTTCTGTATCTTGGCATGTCTGTTAATATCTTATTCAAATCAAAAATTATGTATTTTACATTGTATAAGCACGGACTGATTTTTTTTCCTCTGGCTAGAATTTGTACATATCAATCAGACCTACCTTATGATCATATTCTATAGTCTTCTCATCTTCTCACTGGTCATTGAATGTTACTGTTCTATGGGTATTTTAAAAAAATGATGTATTCCCTGTTTTCTGCCGCCAAAACTTATATACATTGGATTAATCTTATTAATTATATTATTCATCTTCTATTTATCTTTTTCTCTAATTTCATATGTAATATAATGAAGAGTGAATTAAAATCTTACTACTACAGTCTCTCTTTCATTTCTTTCATTAATAGGTCAAACTCATTTATATTTAATGTTATGACAGATATGTTGAGTTTTAATTTTGTCATATGTGATATTTTCTCTTTAGATGGCTTGTAAAGTTTTTTTTTTTCTTCGTGGTTGGTTTTTATTTATTGTTTGTTTTTGTGATTTTTTTTTCTTCAGCTTTTATTTTAAGTTCCAGGGTACTTGTACAAGATGCGCAGGTTTATTACATAGGTAAATGTGTGCCATGGTGGTTTGCTGCACAGATCAACTTATCACTCAGGTATTAAGCCCAGCATCCATTAGCTATTCTTCCTGATGCTCTTCCTCCCCAAGCCCTCCACTCCACAATAGCTCCCAGTGTGTTATTCCCCTTCATGAATCCATATGTTCTCGTGATTCTTGTTATAGTCAGAAAGTTTTCTATTTTTCTCTACCTCTCTTCTTCATGATTCAATTTTAACCAATAGTATGCATTTCCTTAAATATGCCTTTTCTCTTAAATATGCTAATACTCTTATTCCTTGATTGATTTATTAATTTGCTAAAACTCTTGTTGCTTGTTTATTTTTAATGATATTTTGTTGTCTCTAGTTCTGGAAATGCAAACTGCAACCTTATTCTGCCCCAACTTTTTCCCTTCTCCTTCTAAAGTGTTAAAAACCATATTATTTCTATATAAAAATTTACATTATAATTTGTCATCATCTTTGTCCTACCCTTTTTTGGTCTTCTGCACTTAAATATTTTAAAGCCTTATTCCTAGTCTTTTTTTGAATTTCTATAGTCATATTTAATTGGCTAATATTAGATATTTAGTAATTTTTTCAGGAAAGTCTCACGAGTGCAATATTACTAGAGTTAGTGTGTATTAAAACTGTTTCGTTGTACTGTTTATAACAGAGGTAAAATTTGGCTGGATATAAACATCAAACTTTACAACTTGGGTACCTTGTAAATGTTGCTCAACCACCTTCTAATACTGAATGTTGCTGTGTAGAAATCTGAAGCCAAGGTGACTTTCCCCTTCATTCCTAGGCTGATTTGGTAATATGTCTTCAAGAAAAATACACTGTTTATAGAGAATAGAACAATAACTGCACGGGACACTAAAAAAACAGGTGTAACCCAGGTTTTTCTTTGTTAAATCGGAATGCATGAATATCTAACTTGATAGTGGCTTTCATGTATGTATAGCTGATTTTACTTTCCTCAGGGAATTTAAATTATGTGAATGTTGGTGTTTGACAGTATATATTTACTTCAGAAATTTTTAAAAATTCCATTAAAAATTTCCTCTCATTGCCCTTTATTATCTTTTCCAGTGTTTAGTCTCTTTTTACTCCTTCCAGTGTTGTTATTTCTCTTATGTGTTTGTGTGTTTTTTGGTCTATTTGTGTGTGTGTGTGTGTGAGAGAGAGAGAGAGAGAGTATGAGTTCTGCTAACTCACATTTCATACCCACTAGTTGTCTTCCACTTCTGTGCTAAATTATTTTTTATTAACATGCAAAGGATTGTCTTTATACTAGTCAAAAAGAGAACCTACAATGAGACACATTTTTAAAATAAATATCACACCAACTATTGGAGATACGCAAAAAATCCACAAAAGCCTAGTCATACGAACAGTAGTCATATATCCATACATAAAAATCTGCTTCCTACTGACAGGAATATGTTTCATTTTCAAGTTTCTAGGTATAACTTACTGAAATTTACCACATAGGAGATGATGAAGAAAAATTTAATAGAAACAAAGTACAAAATGGTCCAAATATCTTTTTGTTGACCTCAATGTAACAAACAGGAAATTAATAACTAAAATAAACACAGAGTCTTGGAAATTAAAAAATAAAGCTCTATCCTAAATAACTCTTGGGTATAATGAAAAAACTAAATTGCAATTATAAAACAGAGAATAATAATAATTAGTACATTCTTTATAAAAATGTATGAGATATGATCAAAACTACTCAAAAGAAATGTACAGTTTCATTAGCTGCTATTAAACAGGAAAAATGAAAGGAAAGCAAGAGAAGTTTTAGCACAGTTAGAAAAAAATAACAAAATTTATCTAAGGAGAAAATATAAAAGAAACAAATATACTTAAAATCAGAATCAATGTATTGGCATTGTAAAATAAGAGACTTGGTGAAAATCCTGAGTTAATTCTCTCAGATAAAATATAATGTCAAATAAATAGTCCAATTTTTCATAAAGGAGACATAATTTGAAAATTATTCTAGAACATCTCAAAGGTCAAAGTGTTTTCATGTTTGAAAATGTGATTAACTAATTTTTGTTTAACTGTCTTATAATAAGGCCTACACTAAATTTCCTTTTAAAAACAAAATTATTCCCCCAGCATTCCTTGCCCTTTTTAATCTGCTTTCTTTGTTTCTGTAATACTTGTAACACACTATGGAATTTATTTGTTTATGATGCTTATGGCTTATTTTCTTTTCCCTAGCCCCAACTAAAATATAAGGTCTATAAGAGTAGAGATTTTGTCTTCGATTATTCACTAGAACTGTTCATGACATATAGTAGGTGCTAAATAAATATTGAATGAATAAACAAAAGTTTGTTATTTCAGCCTTTGTGGCAACAATAATAGCAAAATAATATACAAAGAAAAGCATAAAATAAGACCATGTTATTATCAATTTCCTCACAATTTACAATGAGAAAACAGAGACAAAGAAAGTGATCAACATTTCACTTCTGAGTCCTGTAGATGGGACAAGGACTATAGTTTGTAGTTTTCTGGTCCATTTGTTGTTTCACTATATGTGGTCTTTCTTGTCCCAAAGCTAAGCAATTGACCTTTAATTTTAATTTCTCTGGCATATCAGATTTTAAATTTGTCCACACATAAGATAAAAATTCCAAAGCATAGGATAGTGAGTATGTCAGCAACATTTCATAGCCGGTTAGTAGCAGAACTTCTGGCCCCTCCCCAGCAGTTGTTACATACTTGTTCCCCACTCTCATTATATGCAAAGGCATAAACCAGAAGAATATCAGCTAACTCTGGTTTATTCACAGATGTTTCTTCCACCAGAGTATTTTACTGTTTAATTATAAAACTTTCTGAAGGTATTAATCATAAATCTTTTTGCTAAGTTTTTATTAGTCATCTCTTGCTTGGCTAAAGTTCATCTTGTACTAATTTTCTCAAGACTCTTGTAAACAACGTGTTCTAACTCTTACTTTTCACAACTGTTTATAGTTGTTCTACTTAAAGGGCAGGTTGGATAATACTTTGTTTTCTTGAATAGTCAATGTGTGGCTGCAATGTCTTCCAGTATTGAATGTTCCTGTGAAAGCCTCATGCCAAATTGATTACTTCTTAAGTGATTTGATCTCTCTAAGTATCTGACATATAAATTATTTGTTTATCGTTAAAATTTGTTACCTTTGTAGCATATGTATTAGTGTTGACCTTTAGGTTAATTTTCCTCTACACATAATGAGTCATTTCAATATGAAGAACCAAGTCTTTTTTTTTAATTTCATAATTTTTTTCTTGAATGTTTTTAAATTTCAGATTCATTGTTTTTATTTTCTTTTCAGTACCCTCTACTTATGTTAGATTGGATTGTCTATATCTATGATCTATATTTTTTATTTTCTCTCAATTTTTTCATTCTTTCTCTGACTTCATTTTCAATTTATTTTGTTCTTTATCTTTTTTTTTTTTGTAAGTTTCTTACTGGACTCTCATAGGATCTATTCCCCATTGAGTTCCTTATAATTTTTCTTCATTTCTGAAGTGATTTTGTTTATTTTTCTGAAATTGTGCCATTTCCTGTTTTATCATCTTTTTTTTTATAGAGATCATCCCCTGGTCTTTGAGCATCGTTTCTCCAAATTCTTTTATTTCTGTCCTATAGTCTTTCTTCATGCTTTGATCTGTCATTAAGAGGGCTACCATGTTCATCTGCTTTGTGATGAGATGATTTTTATTTTATTTTTTGGTGAGTCTTCCTCATTTATAGAAAAGTTTTGTTTCTTTTTCATGTTTTTTTCTTCCTGTCACTTTGTATTGATGCTTCCTTATTTCTTTTGTTGTTACTCATATTGGAATGAGTTGGATTTTCTGGGACTAAAATTGAGTATCCCTTATGCAAAATGCTTGGGATTAGAAGTGTTTTGGATTTTAGCTTTCTTTTTGGATTTTGGAATATTTGCAGTTACAACAGTTGAGCTTCACTAATCCAAAAAAATAAAAATTAAAACTGAAATGCTGTAATAAACGTTTTCTTTGAGCATAATGTCAGCTCTCAAAAGTTTTGGATTTTGGAGCACTTCAGATTTCAGATTTTCAGATTAGGGATACTCAGCCTTGCCGGAGTTCACCTCAGCATGTAAGATTAGGCCAGAATAAATTTCCAGCAATCCATCCTTCCACACTGATGGATGGCTTCCTAGTTAACATGTCTTCTCTGATTCTCAGAGGAGACTCTCAGAGCATCTCAAAGGTCAAAGTGTGTTCATTTTGGAAAATATAATTAACTGATTTTAGTTTAACTGTCTTGTAAAGAGGGCTACACTGAATTTCCTTTTTAAAATAAAATTATTCCCCTAGCGTTTCTGGGAACCATAAACATGGTTCTGGATGACTTCTGCCTTCATCCCTGGACTTTTCCAGTTTTTTTCACCAAGGATATGGGTCCTGTTTTCCACAATGATACACTAATATTTCAAAGGATTTTCTTGCTGATGCTTCCTAGATCTTCCACCTCTGCCCTCCTGCTCCTTTCCCTGTCTGCAAACTCTGTTTCTCCAAGTGCTTAGGCAATCCCTGTTCAAGACAGCCTGCACAGAGTCCTTCCTTTTTGTAATAAAGTGTCTGGCAGGAGAGCTATCAGATGTTGTTAGGGCATGTACAGGATCTGCCACCACCAGACCACCAGATGCTGAGAGGTGAAGCCAGCTGGACTTCTGGGTTGGGTAGGGACTTGGAGAACATTTCTGTCTTACAAGAGGATTGTAAAATGCACCAATAAGCACTATGTAAAAATGCACCAATCAGCACTCTGTGGCTAACTAGAGGTTTGTAAAATGGACCAATCAGCACACTGTAAAATGGACCAATCAGTGCTCTGTAAAACAGACCAATCAGAACTCTGTAAAATGGACCAATCAACAGGACATGGGCAGGGATAAATAAGGAAATAAAAGCTGGCCACCCCAGCCAGCAGTAGCAACCCTCTTGAGTCCCCTTCCATGCTGTGGAAGCTTTGTTCTTTTGCTCTTCACAATAAATCTTGCTGCTGCTCACTCTCCAGTCCATGCCATCTTTAAGAGCTGTAACACTCACCACAAAGGTCCACGGCTCCATTATTGAAGTCAGCAAGACCACGAACCCAGCAGAAGGAAGCAACTCCAGACACATCTTGGGGGCTTGTCTGGGATATTGCCGAGTGGTGTGTACCATTATATCCCTTTTGCTTGCTATTTTCTCCTATTTTTCCTTAGAATTCAGGGGCTAAACAGTGAGCACCTATCAGCCACTTAAAAGTGACTAGTGTGGCTGCAGGACTAAAGACATGGGTATCAGACTTTCTGGGAAAGAGCTCTCTACCCCCGACTCTTTAGAGTTGGGAGTGTTGGTTTGCCTGGAACCAGCTTACACTTTTCCTGTACTTCTGGGCTGAGCTGAGTGTCAACAGAGAGGAAAGCCATCCAGCTCCAGGGTTCTGACAAAAAGTGGGTTGACCCTGTAGCCATGAGTGGAGCTCTTAAAGTCACCTCGCCTAAGCAAGGCTCACCCATCTATCCTATCTAACTTGACCCTTGCCTCCTGGGTCCTAATGCTGGTCATACAAATTTCCTTCTGCTTCTCTTCTCTGAGGCTAGTCCCGCTTCTAAAAACCATTCCCTGTCTCTGGTGCTTTTCTAGTTTCTCCCATATGAATGATTTCTAGTATAAATTTTGGGACCCTGTTCCTTTCTTTAGGCACCCAGGCTCACCAATCAGAAAGACATAATTTTTGCCCAAAGCCCCATCACGGGTGGTAGGAGACTATCTGGAATTTTAGGATCCTTCCTCAGACTAGCAGGCCTAACAAGGGTTATTTCTGAAGCTAGGATATTGGGAGCCTCAGAAATGATATCCTTCCTATTCATATGATGAGAAGTGGGGACAAAAGGTGTCAGTCTTCTAATCCTGGAGATCCCTTTCCTGCCTCAAAGTGTGGCCCTCCACTCCATTTTTGGAGCATGTCATCTTTATAGGACAGGGGTAAGGTCCCAACACTAACAGGAGAAAATGCTCAGGACTCTAATGGGGTTTCGAGAATGTGTCGGTAAGGGCCACTAAATTCCACTTTCCTCGGTCCTCCTTGTGGTCTATGAGGAAAACTAGCGTTTCTGCTGCTGCTCAGTGAGCACAACTATTCCAATCAGCAGGGTCCAGGGATCATTGTGGGTTCTTGGGCCAGTGGCGGGGAGACAAACAAACCAAAACTGTGAGCAGTTTTTTCTTTCAAATGGGAAACACTCAGGCATCAACAGGCTCACCCTTGAAATGCATCCTAAGCCATTGGGACCAATTTGACCCGCAAACCCTGAAAAAGAGGTGGCTCATTTTTTTTCTGCACTATGGCCTGGTCCTAATATTCTCTCTCTGATGGGAAAAAATGGCTACCTGAGGGAAGTATAAATTACAATACTATCCTGCAGCTTAACCTTTTCTGTAAGAGGGAAGGCAAATGGAGTGAAATACCTTACATCCAAGCTTTCTTTTATTGGAGGATAATCCACAACTATGCAAAGTTTGCAATTTACACCCCATAGGAGGACCTCTCAACTTACCACCATATCTTAGCCTCCTTACAGCTCCCCTTCTTCTTAATGATAAGGCTCCTCTAATCTCCCCCACCCAGAAGGAAATAAGCAAACATATCTCTAAGGGACCACAAAAACCCCTGGGCTATCAGTTATGTCACCTTCAAGCTGTAGGGGGAGGAGAATTTGGTCCAACCCAGGTACACGTCCCCTTCTCCCTCTCTTGATTTAAAGCAGATCAAGGCAGACCTGGGGAAGTTTTCAGATGATCCTGATAGTACATAGATGTCCTACAGGGTCTAGGGTAAACCGTCAACCTCACTTGGAGAGATGTCATGATATTGTTAGATCAAACCCTGTCCTTCAATGAAAAGAATGTGGCTTTAGCTGCAGCCTGAGAATTGTAAGACAGATGGTCTTACAAATGGAACCCCAAGTGTACTCAACTACAACTTCTAAAGAGGACCCCTGGACCAACTCACTGACCCTTTGGTTGGCCTACAGCATTCCCCTCTGGAAGACACTACCACTGCAGGGCCCCTTCTTCACCCCTATCCAGTAGGAAGTAGCTAGAGTGGTCATTGCCCAATTCCCAACAGCAGTTGGGGTGTCCTCTTAAGAGGGGGGATTGAGAGGTGAAGCCAGCTGGACTTCTGGGTCAGGTGGAGACTCGGAGAACTTTTCTGTCTTACAAGAGGATTGTAAAATGCACCAATCAGCACTCTGTAAAAATGCACCAATCAGTGCTCTGTGGCTAGCTAGGTTTGTAAAATGGACAATCAGCACACTGTAAAATGGACCAATTGGTGCCCTGTAAAATGGACCAATCAGCACTCTGTAAAATGGACCAATCAGCAGGACATGGGCAGGGACAAATAAGGGAATAAAAGCTGGCCACCCCAGCCAGCAGAAGCAACCCGCTTGGGTCCCCTTCCATGCTGTGGAGGCTTTGTTCTTTTGCTCTTCACAATAAATCTCGTTGCTGCTCATTCTTTGGGTTCATGCCATCTTTAAGAGCTGTAACACTCACCGTGAAGGTCCGCAGCTCTATTCTTCAAGTCAGTGAGACCACGAACCCACTGGAAGTAACCAACTCTGGGCACAATGCCCTCATGGCTTTTTTTTTTTTTTTTTTTTTTAACAACAGGTTTTAACTATCTCTTTTACCTTTCAGGGCTTGCTTTGTATGTTTTCCAGTAGGATGATTCAGAATTAAGCTGCCATCATTTACCTAATAGATGAAAATATCTCTTCCCTTAGTTTTATATTTGTGCTTTGTTATTCCTTCATAGTGGGTAAACTTTAATATATATTAATCATATATATATATACACACACATACACACACACACACACTCATGGTGGAATGTTTGCAGCAATTTCCATCTGCTTTGTGTCCAAGGGTATGTTTTATGTCTTCTTCCATGAAAACTTACTCATATTTTATTGATGTTGTGTTGTTTCTTTTTTATTTCTTATGGTGGGAAAGTTGTATTTTCTTGGAAGACCATCCAGGACATTCTTTTGGCTGGGGGGAAAAATGTAACTTCCAGACATTGTAATCACAAGTTCTCTGTTCTGCTGCTACAGACTCTTCTCACATATGGTACTTTGCTGTATTCCTCTGAGCCGGTTGAACTCATCTGTTTCCCCAAACCAAACAATATCTAGAAGGATCTCTGCTGCCAGCCATGTTTTCCCCATTCCCCTGCTGACTACTGCAATTAAGGAACATGGGCTCTGTTCCAAGGTAGGCTCCTCATTTTCAACAAGTAATTAATTGCTAGTGAATTCTGAGATCTGCTGCTGGCATCTCTCTGCCTGTAACCCTCAAGCTCTCAGCACTGCTTAGACTCAGCTCTGTCTGAGCTCAGCCTTGCTCACGGCATATGCCACCAAAGTTATAGTAGAGGAGTATTGGGCTTTATTGTCAGAATAAAGTTGCCACCTTTGGAAATCTGTCATGCTCAAGTCCCTTGACATTTCTAATGGCATTTTCCATATGTCTTTTGCCAGCTCTTGTATCTTTCTGAGAGCTTTATGTGTATTTTGGATTTGGAAGATCTTCCCTTTCCCTTAATTTCATTGAAAATGGAGTGTGTAGGATCATTCCAAGATAGAAGAATAGGAACATCTCTGCTCTGCAGCTTCCGGCATGAGTGATGCAGAAGACTGGTAATGTCTGCATTTCCAACTGAGGTGCCGGGTTCATCTAATTGGGACAGGTTGGACAGTGGGTGCAGCCCACGAAGAGTGAGCTGTAGCAGGGTGGGGCATAGTCTCACCCGGGAAGCACAAGGGGTTGGGGAATTCCCTTTCCTAGTCAGGGGAAGCTGTGACAGATGGTACCTGGAAAATTGGCACTCCTGCCCTAATACTGCACTTTTCCAACAGTCTTAGCAAACAGCACACCAGGAGATTATATCCTGTGCTGGCTCAGGGGGTCTCACACCCACGGAGCCTTGCTCACTGCTAGCACAGCAGTCCAAGATTGAACTGTGAGGTGGCAGCGAGGCTGGGGGAGGGGCGCCCACCATTGCTGAGGCTTGACTAGGTAAACAAAGTGGCCAGAAAGCTCAAACTGGGTGGAGCCCACCACAGGTCAACAAGGCCTCCTGCCTCTAGACTCTACCTCTGGGGGCATTACATAGCTGAACAAAAGGCAGCAGACAACTTCTGTGGACTTAAACATCCCCATCTGACAGCTTTGAAGAGAACAGTGGTTCTCCCAGCATGGAGTTTGAGGTCTGAGAATGGACAGACTGACTCCTCAAGTGGGTCCTGGAACCCTGAGTAGCCTAACTGGGAGACACCTCCCAGTAGGGGCCAACTGATACCTAATACACCCGGTGCCCCT
Source organism: Theropithecus gelada (assembly GCF_003255815.1). Classification (NCBI taxonomy): domain Eukaryota; kingdom Metazoa; phylum Chordata; class Mammalia; order Primates; family Cercopithecidae; genus Theropithecus; species Theropithecus gelada. Next base: position 61,969,802 of record NC_037671.1, on the reverse strand, counting down.
CTGAGATGAAGCTTCCAGAGGAAGGATCAGACAGCAGCGTTTTCAGTTCTGCAATATTTGCTGTTCTGCAGCCTCCACTGGTTAAACCCAGGCAAACAGGATCTGGAGTGGACCTCCAGCAAACTCCAACAGACCGCAGCGGAGGGTCCTGACTGTTAGAAGGAAAACTAGCAAGCAGAAAAGAATAGCATCAACATCAACAAAAAGGACATCCACACTAAAACCCCATCTGTAGGTCACCATCATCAAAGACCAAATGTAGATAAAACCACACAGATAGGGAGAAACCACAACAGAAAAGCTGAAAACTCTAAACACCAGATCACCTCTTCTCCTCCAAAGAATCACAGCTCCTCACCAGCAATGGAACAAAGCTAGAAGGAGAATGACTTTGACGAGTTGACAGAAGTAGGTTTCAGAACATCGGTAATAACAAACTTCTCCGAGCTAAAGGAAGATGTTCGAACCCATTGCAAAGAAACTAAAAACCTTGAAAAAAAGATTAGATGAATGGCTAACTAGAATAAACAGCATAGGGAAGACCTTAAATGACCTGATGGAGCTGAAAACCATGGCACAAGAACTACATGATGCATGCAAAAGCTTCAGTAGCCAATTTGATCAAGTGGAAGAAAGGATATCAGTGACTGAAGATCAAATGAATGAAATGAAGCAAGAAGAGAAGTTTAGAGAAAGAGGAGTTAAAAGAAATGAACAAAACCTCCAAGAAATATGGAACTATGTGAAAAGACCAAATATATGTCTGATTGGTGTACCTGAGATGATGGGGAGAATGGAACCAAGTTGGAAAACACTCTTCAGGATATTATTCAGGAGAACTTCCCCAACATAGCAAAGCAGGCCAACATTCAAATTCAGGAAATACAGAGAAATCCACAAAGATACTCCTTGAGAAGAGCAACCCCAAGACACATAATTGTCAGATTCACCAAAGTTGAAATGAAGGAAAAAATGTTAAGGGCAGCCAGAGAGAAAGGTCGGGTTACCCACAAAGGGAAGCCCTTCAGACTAACAGTGGATCGCTCAACAGAAACTCTACAAGCCAGAAGAAGGTGGGGGCCAATATTCAACATTCTTAGAGAAAAGAATTTTCAACCCAGAATTTCATATCCCACCAAACTAAGCTTCTTAAGTGAAGGAGAAATAAAATCCTTTACAGACAAGCAAATGCTGTGAGATTTTGGCACCACCAGGCATGCCTTACAAGAGCTCCTGAAGGAAGCAGTAAACATGGAAAGGAACAACTGGTACCAGTCACTGCAAAAACATGCCAAATTGTAAGGACCACTGATGCTAGGATGAAACTGCATCAGCTAATGAGCAAAATAACCAGCTAATATCTTAATGACAGGATCAAATTCACACATAACAATATTAACCTTAAATATAAATGGGCTAAATGCCCCAATTGAAAGACACAGACTGGCAAATTGTTTAAAGAGTCAAGACCCATCAGTGTGCTGTCTTCAGGAGACCCATCTTACATGCAAAGACACACATAGGCTCAAAATAAAGGGATGGAGGAAGATCTACCAAGTAAATAAACAAACAAGCAAACAAAAGCAGGGGTTGCAGTCCTAGTCTCTGGTAAAACAGACTTTAAACCAACAAAGATCAAAAGAGACGAAGAAGGCTATTACATAATGGTAAAGGGATCAATTCAACAAGAAGAACTAACTATCCTAAATATATATGCACCCAATACATGAGCACCCAGATTCATTAAGCAAGTCCTTAGAGATCGAGAAAGAGACTTAGACTCCCACACAATAATAATGGGAGAATTTAGCACCCCACTGTCAACGTTAGACAGATCGATGAGACAGAAAGTTAGCAAGGATATCCAGGACTTGAACTCAGCTCTGCACCAAGCAGACCTAATAGTCATTTACAGGGCTTTCCACCCCAAATCAACAGAATATACATTTTTCTCAGCACCACATCACACTTATGCCAAAATTGACCACATAGTTGGAAGTAAAGCACTCCTGAGCAAATGTAAAAGAACAGAAATCCTAACAAACTGTCTCTCAGACCACAGTGCAATCAAATTAGAACTCAGGATTAAGGAACTCATTCAAAACTGCAAAACTACCTGGAAACTGAACAACCTGCTCCTGAATGACGACTGGGTAAATAACAAAATTAAGGCAGAGATAGAGATGTTCTTTGAAACCAATGGGAACAAAGACACAATATACTAGAATCTCTGGGACACATTTAAAGCACTATGTAAAGGAAAATTTATAGCAGTAAATGCCCACAAAAGAAATCAGGAAACATCTAAAATTGACACCCTTACATCACAATTAAAAGACCTAGAGAAACAAGAGCAAGCATATTCAAAAGCTAGCAGAAGGCAAGAAATAACTAAGATCAGAGCAGAACTGAAGGAGATAGAGTTACAAAAAAACACTTCAAAAAATCTATGAATTGGGAGCTGTTTTGTTGAAAAGATCAAAAAAATTGATAGACTTCTAGCAATTCTAATAAAGAAGAAAAGAAGAATCAAATAGATATAACAAAAAACGATAAAGGGGATATCACCATTAATCCCACAGAAATACAAACTACCATCAGAGAATACAATAAACACCTCTATGCAAATAAACTATAAAATCTAGAAGAAATGAATCAATTCCTGGACACATACACTCACCCAAGACTAAACCAGGAAGAAGTAGAATCTCTGAATAGACCAATCAAGGTTCTGAAATTGAGGCAATAATTAATAGCCTACCAATAAAAAAACATCCAGGACCAGACAGATTCACAGCCGAATTCTACCAGAGGTACAAAGAGGAGCTGATGCCACTCCTTCTGAAAATATTTCAATCAATAGAAAAAGAGGGAATCCTCCTTAACTCATTTTATGAGGCTAGTATCATCCTGATACCAAAGCCTGGCAGAAACACACACAAAAAATAGAATTTTAGACTAACATCCCTGATGAACATCGATACAAAAATCTTCAAGAAAATATGGGCAAACTGAACCCAGCAACACACCAAAAAGCTTATCCGCCATATGCAGAAAGCTTATCTGGCTAGCCATATGCAGAAAGCTGAAATTTGATCCCTTCCTTACACCTTGTAAAAAAATTAATTCAAGATGAATTAAAGACTTAAATCAGACCTAAAAGCATAAAAACCCTGGAAGAAAACCTGGGCAATAACAATCCGGACATAGGCATGGGCAAGGACTTCATGTCTAAAACACCAAAAGCAATGGCAACAAAAGCCAAAATAGACAAATGGGATCCAATTAAACTAAAGAGCTTCTGTACAGCTGAAGAAACTGCCATCAAAGTGAACAGGCAACCTACAGAATGGGAGAAAATTTTTGCAATCTACCTATTTGACAAAGGACTAATATCCAGAATCTACAAAGAACTTAAACAAATTTACAAGAAAAAAACAACCCCAATCAAAAAGTGGGCAAAGGATAGGAATAGACAGTTCTCAAAAGAAGACATTTATGCTGCCAACAGACACATGAAAAAGTGCTCATCATCACTGGCCATTAGAGAAATGCAAATCAAAACCATAATGAGATACATCTCACACCAGTTAGAATGGCAATCTTTAAAAAGTCAGGAAACAATAGGTGCTGGAGAGGATGTGCAGAAATAGGCACACTTTTACACTGTTGGTGAGAGTGTAAACTAGTTCTTCCATTGTGGAAGACAGTGTGGCAATTCCTGAAGGATCTGGAACTAGAAATACCATTTGACCCAGTGCTCCCTTTACTGGGTATATACCCAAAGGATTATAAATCATGCTACTATGAAGTCACATACACACATAGGTTTATTGCGGCACTATTCACAATAGCAAAGACTTGGAACCAACCCAAATGTCCATCAGTGATATATTGGATTAAGAACATCGGGCACATATATACCATGGAATACTATGCAGCCATAAGAAAGGATGAGTTCTTGTCCTTTGTAGGGACATGGATGAAGCTGGAAACCATCATTCTCAGCAAATATCACAAGGACAGAAAATTAAACACCACATATTCCCGCTCAGAGGTGGGCATTGAACAATGAGAACACTTGGACACAGGGTGGGGAACATCACACACCAGGGCCTGTTTTGGGGTGAGGGAAGAGGGCAGGGATAGCATTAGGAGAAATACCTAATGCAAATGATGAGTTAATGGTTGCAGCACACCAACATGGAAAATGTATATATATGTAAGAAACCTGCACATTGTGCACATGTACCCTAGAACTTAAAGTGTAATAAATAAATAAATAAATAAATAAATAAATAAATAAATAGAAAATAGAATGTGTGTGTCTGAGACATTTTTATTTTCCATGTTGCCTGGAATGTTTTTCAATTTGCTCAAAATATTCCTTAGAATTAGCAACTCTTCTTAGCTATTTTCTTGGTGATAAAGAAATGATTATGCTTTTAAAATTGTTACATCTAAATACTCCATCAATTTCTGCTGCTATTCCTATACAACATAGAACTTCTTCCAATTCACAATGCTTATTCTTCGTTATCTTCATATGATTTACAGTAAGCTAACTTTTAACATGCAACTTTTCCTGTAGAAGAAATTAGAGCCATCCCTGTTCATGAAATTTCTGTTGTTTTGAGTTAAACATTACATCTGCAAAATCTTGTGTTTCTAACCTCAGTTAATTAACAAAGGTATTTCAGAAAATATATATTGATATACTGTTCCTGAGGGATTAAGTTGTAAAAGAGTATTAACTTTGAAGAGACATATAAATCTCATCTTTTTTTTTTTTTTCTTTTTAATGGAAAGGAAAAGTCAAGACATTAACTTATGTGTCTGTCCTGCATGATTATCAGGGACCACAGCATGAGCGGGGATTATAATGCAAGATGTAAATTTTAAGAGATCTCTTGGAATTCACTGTATTTTAGCAATTATAATTTCTTCTGCAAGAAAAAACAGATCTTCCATAAGCTCCTATCACTTTATGAAACCCAAAAGGGTGGTGGCCTGCTATGGTAGAGAAAAAATTTACTAGTTGTGTAATCATACAGATGTTATTTAGACGGGATCATGGCAGGCCGGAGGCAGCACTAGATTGCAGCTCTGGAGAGAGCAGCATACGGAGGCTCGCATTGTAAATTTTAGCTTCAAATAGACTGCAAGAACAAACTATCAATCCCGAGAGGACCCACAGATCCTCTGAAGGAAGTGGACTGCTCCTGCAGGACTTGAGAGACACCCCAAATTCTGTCAGTGCCCCAACTGCAGAAGTGGGAAAAGGAGACCCTCCTCTCCTGACCACACACCTGCACTGGAGAAGCTGAAAGTCCATTTACGGGAGAAGTTTCCGACTTTATCTGGAGCCAAGTCAAGTTAGAGAGCCAAGCCAAGCGAAATATAGGGGTAGAGGAAGTAGCAGAAAGGCCCTGGGAGCTCACTGGGTCCCCAAGCAGTCCATTCCTGCCTGACACCACAGGGATCCATCAGGCGAGTGGCCAGAGGAGCAGGGGGTAAAACTCCACAGGGAGAGGAATTCTGTAGCTGAACTTTGTAACAATTTGAAGGGGAGAAGAAGCCTTCTGGCCAGAACTCGGGGGAGGGTGCGAATGAGGCTTGCAGACCTCACAGGCCAGGGAGAACTAAAACCCTTTTCTCTCACAGCTGGGAAGTGGATAGTCTCAGGCAAGTTTTCAAGCCTGTCTCATCCTCTGCCTGGGAACAGACTCGTGGTGTTATAGGGGGTGGGGGGCATTGTGGGAGTGAGACTGGCTCTTTAGTTTGTGTGGGACCTGGATGAGGCCTGTGATTGCTGACTTTTCCCCCACTTCCCTGACAACCTGCATGACTCAGCAGAGGCAGCCGTAATCCTCCTACGTACACAACTCCACTGACCTGGGAATTCACCTCATCTCCCACAGCAGCGGCAGCAAGACCCACCCAAGGAGATTCTGAGCTCAGGTACACTTAGCCCCACCCCCACCTGATGGTCCTTCCCTATTCACCCAGAATAGACAGAAGACAAAGGGCATAAAATCATGGGAGTTCTAGGGTCCCACTCACTGCTGGCCCATCTCTACATTACTACAACTGATGCTTTCTGGAAAGTGCCACCTCCTTGTAGGAGTCCAACCAGCACAAAAATAGAGCATTAAACCACCAAAGCTAAGGACCCTCACGGGGTCCATTGCACTCTTTGCCACCTCCATGGGAACAGGTGCTGGTAGGTGGCTGAGAGACCATAGATAATTCACATCGCAGGACACTGTACAGTACCAGCATGGAGCCGGGTAGACTCACTAAGTGGCTAGACCCAGAAGAGTGACAACAGTCACTGCAGTTCAGCTCACAGGAAGTCACATTCGTAGGAAAAGGGGGAGAGTACTACCTCAAGGAAACACCCCATGGGACAAAAGAATCTGAACAACAGCCTTCAGCCCAACCTTCCCTGTGACAGAGATTACCCAAATGAGAAGGAAACAGAAAACCACCGCCGGTAATATGACAAAACAAGTCTCTTCAACACCTCTAAAAATCACACTAGTTCACCAGCAAAGGATAAAAAGCAAGAAAAAATCCCTGATTTATCTGAAAAATAATTCAGGAGGTTACTTATTAAGCTAATCGGGGAGGGAACAGAGAAAGGCAAAGCCCAATGCAAGGAAATGCGAAAAAATTATACAAGAAGTGAAGGGAGAAATATTTATGGAAATAGCTTAAAGAAAAAACAGTAAAAAATTCAGAAAGTTTTGGACACACTTTTAGAAATCCAAAATGCTCTGGAAAGTCTCAGCAGTATAGTTGAACAAGTAGAAGAGATAAATTCAGAGCTTGAAGGGGGTAAGGACATGAATAGACAGTTCTCAAAAGAAGATATACAAATGACCAACAAATATAAGAAAAAATGCTCAACATCACTAATGATCATAAATAACTAAAAGTAGAACTACCATTTGATCCAGCAATCCCACTACTGGGTATCTACCCAGATAAAAAGAAGTCATTATTCGAAAAAGATACTTGCACCCGGATGTTTATAGCAGCACATTTCACAACTGCAAAAATCATGAACCAACTCAAAAAACAACCCATCAATCAACAAATGGATAAAGAAACTGTGGTGTGTGTGTGTGTGTGTGTGTATGTTTATACATATATAATATACTATATGTTTATATTATGTATAATATACTATATGTTTATATTATATATAATATACTATATGTTTATATTATATATAATATACTATATGTTTATATTATATATATATAAAAAATACTACACAGCCATACAAATAATGAATTAACAACATTTGCAGTGACCTGGATGCAATTGGAGACTATTACTCTAAGTGATGTAACTCAGGAATAGAAAACCAAACATCATAAACATCATATGTTCTCACTGATATGTGGGGCCTAAGCTATGAGGACACAAAGGCATAAGGATGATACAATGGACTTTGGAGACTTGTGGGGAAGAGTGGGACGGGGGTGAGGGAAAAAGGCTACAAATATTTTCCAGTGTATACTGCTGGGGTTATGGGTGTATCAAAATCTCACAAATCACCACTAAAGGGCTTACTCATGTAACCAAATACCACCTGTACCCCAATAACTTATGACAAATAATTTTTTAAATGTTTTCAAATAAACATTTATTTAATGTTACTGAATCTCACTCTTATCTGTAAAACAGGACTGAGAAGAATATTTCACATAAAGTTATGTTGAAGATTATAAAAATAATTTATTATAAAACATATAGCATATTTTTAAGTGGTAATTATTATTTGGTGGAATGTGGTAAAAGGAACACTTATATTCATAAGAAAAGTGGCTGTATGTATTGAATGTTGTAATGTGCTATCCAACTTCCCTGCTTGGTGATGGTGGAACTCTTTCTTCTAGCTGCAGGGACTTTTGGCTGATGACAGATCGGAGCTAAACCTAGTGACTGATTGATAAGGATTTCAAAGTCCCAGCCCCCCTGCCTTAGTGTGGCATCTCTGAGGACTGTCCTAACTCCAGATGTCCCTATGTGGTTGGTTGAGGCCTCTGCTGCAACTGCATTGCAGTTCAACTTCTCCCTTTGCCCAATCTTTCTTTCTTTTCTCTCTCATGAGTGCTGCTTCTGAGGATATTCCCCAAGAAACGTCCTATAATCAAATCTGTCTCAAGAGTCTGTGTCCAGGGCGTTCACCCATGAGTGTGTAACTTGAAGAATGCTGTAATTTCTCCCCCTGCTGGCTTATGTGAACGTCAAATGTTAGTGTCAACCACTCATTCATTCAATACTCACTTCTCTTTGTTGACAACGTGCTACATGTCAAGTGCATCTTTTTCAGTTTTCTTAAATGTGTCTTTTCTAACTAGAATGAGGAACTACTCTTAAATAGGGACAAAACATTCTAACATGTTGACAGCAGTGAGAATTTCTGATTGTCTATTATGTGTCAGCTAGTAGGAAACTTTCTGTCAGCTTTGCTAGAAAACATTTGCTAAGTAAAAGAAATATATGTTTGATTTATATTGAGAAAAAATGTAACAGCATGAATAAATTATGAAAATATGCAATTATAACACAGGCAGTACATTAGAATAACAGATGCAAACTTGTTTTGTGAATTATTAGGTTATTCTCAAATTATGTATGATTTTATTCTCAAGCTGTTCATTATGTCTTTTCTCCTATTTCATTTTATTTGAAAGCATGTTTTTCTAAATGGGAACTGTTTTATGCTGTAAAATTAGAGGCAGCAGGGTGAAATGAGAACATGAGTTTTAGTGTAAAAAAGATTTGGGGTTGAATTCCTTTACCATTTTATAATTGCGACCTTGGAGAAAATGCCATGTTGTGTGAGGCTTGGCTCTCTCATAAGTTAAATGAGAATACTATTGCCTACTCAGTAGAATTTTAAGATAATTAAACAAAAGCATACATGTACAAAGCACAATGTCTCTTTAAAAGAATTCAATGATCCCCTTCCCGAGTCCAAGTGATCTCATTGTTCAGTTCCCACCTATGAGTGAGAACATGCGGTGTTTGGTTTTCTGTTCTTGTGATAGTTTGCTAAGAATGATGGTTTCCAGCTGCATCACACACCGGGGCCTATCATGGGGACGGGGGAGGGGGGAAGGATTGTATTGGGAGTTATACCTGATGTAAATGACGAGTTGATGGGTGCTGACGAGTTGATGGGTGCAGCACAGCAACATGGCACAAGTATACATATGTAACAAACCTGCACGTTATGCACATGTACCCTAGAACTTAAAGTATAATAATAATAAAAATAAATAAATAAATAAATAAAAATAAAAGAATTCAATGAATAACGATAATTATTGTTGTTATTATAGTAACTTGTTCACATATGATGCTGATCATGTGATAAACTTCATTACACAATTAAATGCATTACTAATACCTGGGAATTCAGGATTCCCAAGTGATCATTTGAGAGGTCACATAACAGAAAATTCTCATGTAGACCAAGTAATTCAATATTGTGAGGATTATATGAGTTGATATAAGCACATGCCCAAATCAGTTTTTTATACTAGTTAATGACTATATCCTTTAAATAGTAGTTTGTTAAACACATAGTGGCTTGAATATTTCTTTTTTTTATTTCTGTTTTTTTTTTAATTATACTTTAAGTTCTAGGTTACATGTGCACAACGTACAGGTTTGTTACATATATATATATATATATATATATGTGCCATGTGCTGCATCCATTAACTCATCATTTATATTAGCTATATCGCCTAATGCTATCCCTCCCCTGTACCCCTCCCCACAATAGGACCTGGTGTGTGATGCTCCCCTTCCTGTGTCCAAGTGATCTCATTGTTCAGTTCTCACCTATGAGTGAGAACATGTGGTATTTGGTTTTCTGTTCTTGCCATAGTTTGCTGAGAATGATGGTTTCCAGCTGCATCCATGTACCTACAAAGGACACGAACTCATCCTTTTTTATGGCTGCATAGTATTCCGTGGTGTATATGTGCCACATTTTCTTAATCCAGTCTGTCACTGGACATTTGGGTTGAATCCAAGTCTTTGCTATTGTGAATAGTGCCACAATAAACATACGTGTGCATGCGTCTTTGTAGCAGCATGACTTAGACCTTTGGGTATATACCCAGTAATGGGATGGCTGGTTCAAATGGTATTTCTAGTTCTAGATCCTTGAAGAAACGCCACACTGTTTTCCACAATGGTTGAACTAGTTTACAGTCCCACCAACAGTGTAAAAGTGTTCCTATTTCTCCACATCCTCTCCAGCACCTGTTTTTTCCTAACTTTTTAATGGTTGTCATTCTAACTGGTGTGAGATGGTATCTCATTGTGGTTTTGATTTGCATTTCTCTGATGGTGAGTGATGATGAGCATTTTTTCATGTGTCTGTTGGCTGCATGAATGTCTTCTTTTGAGAAGTGTCTGTTCATATCCTTTGCCCACTTTTTGATGGGGTTGTTTGTTTTTTTCTTGTAAATTTGATTGAGTTCTTTATAGGTTCTGGTTATTAGCCCTTTGTCAGATAAGTAGATTGCCAAAATTTTCTCCCATTCTGTAGGTTGCCTGTTCACTCGGATGGTAGTTTCTTTTGCTGTGCAGAAGCTCTTTTGTTTAATTAGATCCCATTTGTCAATTATGGCTTTTGTTGCCATTGCTTTTGGTGTTTTAGACATGAAGTCCTTGCCCATGCCTATATCTTGAATGGTATTTCCTAGGTTTTCTTCTAGGGTTTTTATGGTTTTAGGTCTAACATTTAAGTCTCTAATCCACCTTGAAATAATTTTCGTATAAGGAGTAAGGAAAGGATCCAGTTTCAGCTTTCTACTTATGGCTAGCCAATTTTCCCAGCACCATTTATTAAATAGGGAATCCTTTCCCCATTTCTTGTTTTTGTCAGGTTTATCAAAGATCAGATGGCTGTAGATGTGTGGTATTATTTCTGAGGGCTCTGTTCTGTTCTATTGGACTATATCTCTGTTTTGGTACCAGTACCATGCTGTTTTGGTTACTGTAGCCTTGTAGAATAGTTTGAAGTCTGGTAGCGTGATGCCTCCAGCTTTGTTCTTTTGGCTTAGGATTGTCTTGGCAATGTGGGGGTCTTTTTTGGTTCCATATGAACTTTAAAGCAGTTTTTTCCAATGCTGTGAAGAAAGTCATTGGTAGCTTAATGGGGATGGCATTGAATCTGTAAATTACCTTGGGAAGTATGGCCATTTTCACAATATCGATTCTTCCTACCCATGAGCATGGTATGTTCTTCCATTTGTTTGTGTCCTCTTTTATTTCACTGAGCAGTGGATTGTAGTTCTCCTTGAAGAAGTCCTTTACATCACTTGTAAGTTGGATTCCTAGGTATTGTATTCTCTTTGAAGCAATTGTGAATGGGAGTTCATTCATGATTTGGCTCTCTGTTTGTTTGTTACTGGTGTATAAGAATACTTGTGATTTTTGCACATTGATTTTGTATCCTGAGACTTTGCCGAAGTTCCTTATCAGCTTAAGGAGATTTTGGGCTGAGACAATGGGGTTTTCTAAATATACAGTCATGTCGTCTGCAAACAGGGACAATTTGACTTCTTCTTTTCCTAACTGAATACCCTTTATTTCTTTCTTTTGCCTGATTGTCCTAGCCAGAACTTCCAACACTATGTTGAATAGGAGTGGTGAGAGAGGGCATCCCTGTCTTGTGCCAGTTTTCAAAGGGAATGCTTCCAGTTTTTGCCCATTCAGTATGATATTGGCTGTGGGTTTGTCATAAATAGCTCTTATTATTTTGAGATATGTTCCATCAGTACCGAATTTATTCAGAGTTTTTAACATGAAAGGCTGTTGAATTTTGTCAAAGGCCTTTTCTGCATCTATTGAGATAATCATGTGGTTTTTGTCTTTGGTTCTGTTTATATGCTGGATTATGTTTATTGATTTGTGTATGTTGAATCAGCCTTGCATCCCAGGGATGAAGCCCACTTGATCATGGTGGATAATCTTTTTGATGTGCTGCTGGTTTCGGTTTGTCAGTATTTTGTTGAGGATTTTTGCATTGATATTCATCAGGGATATTGGTCTAAAATTCTCTTTTTTTGTTGTATGTCTGTCAGGCTTTGTCGTCAGGATGATATTGGCCTCATAAAATGAGTTAGGGCCCTCTTTTTCTATTGGTTGGAATAGTTTCAGAAGGAATGGTACCAACTCTTCCTTGTACCTCTGGTAGAATTTGGCTGTGAATCCATCTGGGCCTGGACTTGTTTTGGTTGATAGGCTATTAATTATTGCCTCAATTTCAGAGCCTGCTGTTGGTCTATTCAGGGATTCAACTTCTTCCTGGTTTAGTCTTGGGAGAGTGTAAGTGTCCAGGAAATTTTCCATTTCTTCTAGGTTTTCTAGTTTATTTGCGTAGAGGATTTTATAGTATTCTCTGATGGTAGTTTGTATTTCTGTGTGATCGGTGGTGATATCCCCTTTATCATTTTTTAAATTGCGTCTATCTGATTCTTCTCTCTTTTCTTCTTTATTCGTCTTGCTAGCAGTCTATCAATTGTGTTGATCTTTTCAAAAAACCAGCTCCTGGATTCATTGATTTTTTGGAGGGTTTTTTGTGTCTCTATCTCCTTCAGTTCTGCTCTGATCTTAGTTATTTCTTGCCTTCTGCTAGCTTTTGAATGTGTTTGCTCTTGCTTCTCTAGTTCTTTTAATTGTTATGTTAGAGTGTCAATTTTAGATCTTTCCAGCTTTCTCTTGTGTGCATTTAGTGCTATAAATTTCCCTCTACACACTGCTTTCAATGTGTCCCAGAGATTCTGGTATGTTGTACCTTTGTTCTCATTGGTTTCAAAGAACATCTTTATTTCTGCCTTCATTTTGTTATGTACCCAGTCGTCATTCAGGAGCAGGTTGTTCAGTTTCCATGTAGTTGAGCGGTTTTGATTGAGTTTCTTAGTCCTGAGTTCTAGTTTGATTACACTGTGGTCTGAGAGACAGTTTGTTATAATTTCTGTTCTTGTACATTTGCTGAGGAGTGCTTTACTTCCAACTCTGTGGTCAGTTTTCAAATAAGTGCGATGTGGTGCTGAGAATAATGTATATTCTGTTGATTTGGAGTGGAGAGTTCTGTCGATGTCCATTAAGTCCACTTGGTGCAGAGTTGAGTTCAAGTCCCGGATATCCTTGTTAACTTTCTGTCTTGTTGATCTGTCTAATGTTGACAGTGGGTGTTAAAGTCTCCCATTATTATTGTATGGGAGTCTAAGTCTCTTTGTAAGTCTCTAAGGACTTGCTTTATGAATCTGGGTGCTCCTATATTGGGTGCATATATATTTATGATAATTAGCTCTTCCTGATGAATTGATACCTTTACCATTATTTAATGGCCTTCTTTGTCTCTTTTGATCTTTGATGGTTTAAAGTCTGTTTTATCAGAGATTAGGATTGCAACCCCTGCTTTTTTTTTGTTTTCCATTTGCTTGGTAGATCTTCCTCCATCCCTTTATTTTGAGCCTATGTGTGTCTCTGCATTTGAGATGGGTCTCCTGAATACAGTAAACTGATGGGTCTTGACTCTTTTTCCAATTTGCCAGTCTGTGTCTTTTCATTGGACCATGTAGTCCATTTACATTTAAGGTTAATATTGTTATGTGTGAACTTGGTCCTGTCATTATGATATTAGCTGGTTATTTTGCTCGCTAGTTGATGCAGTTTCTTCCTAGCATCGATGGACTTTACATTTTGACATGTTTTTGCAATGGCTGGTACCTGCTGTTCCTTTCCATGTTTAGTGCTTCCTTCAGGATCTCTTGTAAGGCAGGCCTGGTGGTGACAAAATCTCACAGCATTTGCTTGTCTGTAAAGGATTTTATTTCTCCTTCACTTATGAAACTTAGTTTGCCGGGATATGAGATTCTGGGTTGAAAATTCTTTTCTTTAAGAATGTTGAATATTGGCCCCCACCTTCTTCTGGCTTGTAGAGTTTCTGTTGAGCGATCCACTGTTAGTCTGAAGGGCTTCCCTTTGTGTGTAACTCAACCTTTCTCCCTGGCTGCCCTTAACATGTTTTCCTTCATTTCAACTTTGTTGAATCTGACAATATGTGTCTTGGAGTTGCTCTTCTCAAGGAATATCTTTGTGGTATTCTCTGTGTTTCCTGAATTTGAAAGATAGCCTGCCTTACTAGGTTGGGGAAATTCTCCTGGATGATATCCTGCAGAGTGTTTTCCAGCTTGGTTACATTTTCCCCATCACCTTCAGGCACGCCAATCAGACATAGATTTGGTGTTTTCACATAATCCCATACTTCTTGGAGGCTTTGTTCATTTCTTTTTACTCTTTTTTCTCCACACTTCTCTTCTCACTTCATTTCATTCATTTGATCTTCAATCGCTGATACTCTTTCTTCCAGTTGATCGAGTTGGTTACTGATGCTTGTGCATTTGTCACGTATTTCTCGTGTTATGGTTTTCATCTCTATCAGTTATTTTAAGGTCTTCTCTGCATTGATTATTCTAGTTGTCCATTCATCCATTCTTTTTTCAAGGTTTTTAGTTTCTTTCCACTGGTTATGTAGTTCCTCCTTTAGCTCTGAGAAGTTTGATCGACTGAAGCCTTCTTCTCTCAGCTCATCAAAGTCATTCTCTGTCCAGCTTTGTTCCATTGCTGGTGATGAGCTGCATTCCTTTGGAGGGGAGATGCGCTCTGATTTTTTGAATTTCCAGCTTTTCTGCACTGCTTTTTCCCATCTTTGTGGTTTTATCTACCTTTGGTCTTGATGATGGTGACGTACTGATGGGGTTTTGGTGTGGGTGTCCTTTCTGTTTGTTAGTTTTCTTCTAACAGTCAGGACCCTCAGCTGTAGGTCTGTTGGAGATTGCTTCAGGTCCACTCCAGACCCTGTTTGCCTGGGTATCAGCAGTGGAGGCTCAGTTGAAACCACCCATCTTCTGTGTCACTCATGCTGGGAGCTGGAGGCTGTTGCTCTTCCTATTCGGCCATCTTCGGTGCCAATCCCCGAATATTTCTTGTTTTAAGTAAGTATTTTGTTCTATTGTTAAAATTATTGGTCTGCTTGAGTTACAATAGCATGGGTCTTACAACTTTTATCCGTTTCCTAGGAAGGCAAACTTTTCTAAAAAATTGTTCTAAAATGGTCACAGATAAGTGAACCACGTCTATGTATGTCTGTGTCTCTGTATTTAATAGTAAAACAATAAAAATAAAATAGAATAATTATTGAACATAACTTTGATGGAAATAAAGCTTTAAGAGAATTGTAGTTCATACATTTTTCTGACTTCTACATCAACTAATACTTTGTTTGAGTTTTCGCAAATATACCTAAGATGGAGCTAGACCAAATGCTTCAATGTAGACCAAAAGTGAGGCTCAGTTCACTTTGAAGGTGCCAGATGAAAAATAGGTTTTTTTTTAGTGGTCTTCCTACCTTGGGAGTTTTGAGATATTTTCTAGAATGTCCTTTGTAGTAAATACTAGGGAAAGACCTTGGCGCACTTTGATGTTGTCACGCTAGTCACAGATCTGAACTAAATCTTAGATATGGCATAATGCCAAAAAGACCACCTTGAAATATATGACAAATGCATTAGCTTGGAGCAACAGAGATTCATGTATCTTAATTTTCTAATACTTTAAAACTGGTGTGGCATGGAAAATAAGTGATTTGGTAGCAATTATGAGAATTTTTCATCCCTGGGCCACATTTGTAATAGTTCCCAAAGAAGAAAAAAAAAAAAGTCTTCAAAATGTGTGTGTACATGCGGTTATAGCTTTAGTGTCTAAACTTTGGATGACTATTACAGTGCTGATTAGGCTACAGCAAAGTAGCAGAATCATCTATGGAGAGGATAGCCCACTCTACACTTTAGAGGGGGAGTCATAAGGCAGGTGAGGGACCCGAAAAATGCCATGGATCTTGTTATGGGGGAGTCTATGTGATAAAATGACAGTGAGAGCCACAACAGGAATCCCATGTGAGTACAGCTAATACAGTATTTGTCTACTTGTGGTAATGGCTTCCTTTAGTAAGGTCAAATTCACAGAAAAGAAAAGCAAATGTGAATCTTACATCTTTGTTATAAGGGTTATAGCTAGTCAGCTGTGTTCCTTTAGGCAAGTCACTTTAAGTATTCATGACTGCTCTACCAAGGGTGGGGGCATAATGTAGTTAGTAGGACATTGAAAAACAAAGTGCTACATAAACATAAGTTATTGCCATTTATAATTTAATTCATTTTTAGAAGCTTTTAAATGTCAAAGATATTTACATGTTTAATTTTCTTCTAACGTAGTGTTGAGAATACCATTTCCATGGTAAAGGGCAGAAGAGAGTTTCCTTTCTGATCCTAGAATTATTTTCATGAATGGCTAATGGAGATGCTATCAGATAGGCTGTATGACTGGTTCCAAAGTTTTTTTTATTTTGTTTTGTTTTTTAACTTTTATTTTAAGTTCTGGGGTACATGTGCAGAATGTACAAGTCTGTTAAATACGTAAACATGTGGGTGTAGGCATTGAGTAAATACACCCCATTCCATATGGGAGAAATTGGCCAAAACGAAGGGGCTACAGGCCCCATGTGAGTCAGAAATCCAGCAGGGCAGTCAGATCTTAAAGCTCCAAAATGAACTCCTTTGACTCCAGGTCTCACATCCAGGTCCTGCTGATGCAAAAGGTGGGCTCCCTTGGTCTTGGGCTGCTCCACCCCTGTGGTTTTGCAGGGTACAGCTCTCCTTCTGGCTGCTTTAAAGGGCTGGTATTAGGTGCTTGTGGCTTTTCCAGGTGCACACTGCAAGCTCTTGGTGGACCTACCATTCTAGGGTCTAGAGGACAGTGGCCCTCTTCTCACAGCTCTATTAGGCAGTGCCCCAGTGGTGGCTCTGTGGGGGCTCTGACCCTACATTTCCCTTCTTCATGGGCATAGTGGAGATTCTCCATGAGGGCTCTGCCCCTACAGCAAACTTTTGCGTAGACATTCTGACCTTTCCATATATCCTCTGAAATCTAGGTAGAGGTTCCCACACCTCAGTTCTTGACTTCTGTGCACCCAAAGGTCCAATACCACATGGAACCTACCAAGGCTTGGGGCTTTTAACTTCTGAAGCAATAGTCCAAGCTGTATATTGACTCCTTTTAGCCATGGCTAGAGCAGCTGGGATGCAGTCCTGAGGGTGCACGGAGCAGGGGGTCCTGGACCCTGCCAGAAAATCATTTTTTCCTCATAGGCCTCCAGACCTGTGATGGGAAGGGCTGCCATGAAGGTCTGTGACATTTTCCCCATTGTCTTGGTGATTAACATTTGGCTCCTTGTTATTTATTCAAATTTCTGCAGCCAGCTTGAATTTCTCCCCAGAAAAAAAACAGTTTTTCTTTTCTATCACATCATTAGGCTGCAAATTTTTCAAATGTTTAACCTCTGCTTCCTCTTGAATGCTTTGTCATTTAGAAATTTCTTCCACCAGATACCCTAAATCATCTCTGTCAAGTTCAAAGTTCCACAGATCTCTCGGTCAGGGGCAGAATGCTGCCATTCTCTTTGCATAACAAGAGTGACCTTTAGTCTAGTTCCCAACAAGTTCCAACTGAGACCACCTCAGCCTGGACTTTATTGTTCATATCACTATCAGCATTTTGGTCAAAGCCATTAAGCAAATCTCTAAGAAGTTCAAAACTTTCATATTTTCCTATCTTCTTCTGAGTCTTCCAAACTGTTTCAACCTCTGCCTGTTACCTAGTTCCAAAATCACTTTCACATTTTCAAATATCTTTACAGCAGCTCTCCACTACTTGCTACCAATTTACTTTATAAGTCCACTCACATGCTGCTAATAAAGACACATCTGAGACTAGGTAATTTCTAAATTAAAGAAGTTTAATTGACTTATAGTTCAGCATGGCTGGGGAGTCCTCAGGAAACTTACAATCATGGTGAAAGAGGGAGCAAACACATCCTTCTTCACATGATGGCAGGAAGGAAAAGTGCTGAGGAAAAGGGGAAAAAAACTTATAAAACCATCAGATCTCATGGGAACTCACTCAGTATCATGAGAGCACCAGCATGGGGGTAACTGCTCCCATGACTCAATTACCTCCCACTAGGTTCCTTCTATGACATGTGAGCATTATGGGTGCTACAATTCAAGATAATATTTGGGTGGGGACTCAGCCAAATCATATCACTAGACATATTATTTCTGAGGAATTATTTGACAAGCAATTATTTGCATTCAAAGGAGACAGGCAGTTGATGATGGTGATATATTTTGCTGAAGCTTGGATAACTGGGAGAATGAATGATGAAGGCATTTGCAGAATGGCATTTCTCCTAGGTGATACCTAGAAGACAGAGGTTGAAAATAATGAACATTTTAGAGACCTCGGGTATTTTACTGAAAACAGATATTTAAATAAAGATGTATGTATTAAACATTGACACCTCTGTTATTTTTCCCTGTTTCACTCTAAGTATGATGATCCCAGCACCACAGCTTTCAATCCAGGGAACAATTGAGAATTATTATTATTTTTTTTTAATTGAGACAACGTCTCACTCTATTGCCAGACTGGAACACAGTGGCACATCATGGCTTACTGTGACCTTAAACTGGGCTCAAGTGATACTCCTGCCTAAGTCCCTCAAGTATCTGGGAGTACAGGAATGTGCTATCATATCTGGCTGTGCTTTATTTTTTGTAGAGACAGAGTTTCACTGTGTCGCTCCGGTTGATCTCAAACTCCTGACCTCAAGTGATTTTACCTCAGCCTTCCAATGTGTGGGATTACAGATGTGAGCCACCACACCTGGCCAACAAATCTTTCTTAAAGAAACTGATGAGATCTATGAATATGACTATTTTGAGGATGTCCCAACAAAGGACAAGATTTCTTATTGATCTCTCCAATATGTAGTGCACCACAAGCCCGTTTAATTACATATTGCTTCTAGTAAGCTTGGATAAGAATTTACTTCTAAATATCACAGGATGACAAAATATTACTTTATATTTTGGGCAATTGTCTAACCATAACAACAATAATAAAATCAGACAAAACAAACAAATGACAAAAGAAATTCAGAGAAGACAGGTTGAATACAAGCGCCTGAAGAAAAATGCAAAGACACCTGTAACTAATATTCTTGGAATGAAAAGAGAATATGTGGAATACAAAAATGTGGAAGAGGATACTATTAAAATAAATAGTCAACAAAAATTTTTTTTTAGGAATAAAATGCTTAGAAAAGTTAAATCTAACAGCAAAAATACAATAGCAGTTTCACTGAAAATGTTTTCCAGAAAATAAAAAGAAAAGGAAAGAGGATTCAAAATCCAAATGGTAAGATTTCCAGAAAATGAATGAGAAAATTATTAAAGAAAAATTCCAAGATTTTAAAGAAATTTCCCCAAACAGTAAGCAGAACAGTAAGTTGTGGACTGAAGGCCCAGTGAATATCCAGTTAAAAAAATGGAAACAAGCCAATGGCAAAGAGATTCCTATTATAAATTTATTGTCTGCCACACAATGACCTTTTAGTTAGTGCCCACTATTGCAGAGAATGACCAGACATTTGTCCCATTATTTTATTTCTTTTTTTGTTGTTAGAATGTAGCAATGAGGACATGAGATAATTGAAGGCAGTGCAATGGTAGTTAAAAACATAGTCTTGGATTTTTATGTATCTGAATTAAAATACTTAGTCCAGGGTGTGAAACATCTGAATTCTGAAAAAATGTTTGCTATTTATATTGATAGTAGATATTTTCCTTTCATGTTAATTGATAACTGCTTAACAGTTAGGTTTGAATATAATTCATAATTTGTTTCTGATATGATGTATATCAGGAAATAAAGATTTCAACAATAATAATTAAAAATATTAAATACATATTTACATATTATATTGGTGTTGGTTTTGATGCTGCTTTGTTAATGTTCCTAAATCAGATGCTATTTTATTTTATTTTCTGAGCTTATAATAAGAATAATACACTACAACTGAGCACATTTGTCCTCACCACCCATATTTGTGATTGAGCTTCTAATACATTTTCCATTTCATTAATGTGTATCACAATTGATTTACCACCTCTAGGAAAAAAATTGCATATGATCATATTGTGTTTGGAAATTTAACACATCTTTCTCTTCTGGCATTGGAATGCTTGGAACATGTATAACAATAGGACAATATCTATGTCGGGAAGAGAATCAGTTGAAGCCCCTTGATGTTACTGGTCCTGGACTGTTTACCTTCCAGACTTTTCAAGCGAGAAAACCAAAGCAAAGCAAGCACATAAAAACCATTTAGTGGATTTAAACCTTTGTTAGTTATTTTAATTATGCTTGCAGCATGATTCTTTTCCTAATACAACTAGACTTAATTTATAGTAATATCTGAATTACTATATTCACAACATAGTTTTATTGGCTTACAGTAGCCAATAAAATTTGTTGTTTCCTAAGGGATCCATACTATGGAAAACAAGTGTGAGTAAATTGGAAAATGTCTTGGTTTCAGAAAAGGCTTTTGAACTTGTTTCTCTACTTTGATGATCTTAGCCCAGCTACTGGACCTTGAGTCTAAGTTCAGTAGCTAGACTCTGACACCTTGAATAATAATAGAGAGGACATTTATTCATGCATTTATTGAAAATATTTTTATATGTTTTGAAGAGTGTTTATTTTGTTAGGTTTGCGATAGCATAATACTAGTTTTGTAAAACAAATTCAATAATATTTCATATTTTTTGAGTGTTGTGAAGCATTCATATAGAATAGGGATAACCCATTTCTTAAAAATTTGGGAAAATTTCTCTATAAATATTTCTGAGTCCTACATTGCCCTTGAAGTTTATTCTTTGAGACTGTTTCTTATTTTCTCGTGGTTTTGTTCTATTTAGTTTCAATTTCTCCTTGAGATTGTTTTGATATTTTAGATTTTATTTTAAAATTTCTAATTTTATTTCTTCAAACTTACAATTTACTAAATAGAATTCAAGTTAACCATCTGTAAAAAATAATATTTATATAATTTATATAATTTTCAATTTGCCTTTCATATGGTAGTGTTTCATTTTTATGATAACCAATGTTATAGTTTTGTAAAACTGAATATTTTGTAAATTTTATTTGGGTTTTAAAAGTAGCTCTAACATAGAGCAAATTCCGCAATAGGTCATTCAAGGACATCTAACTCCTTCCAGATTTCTGGTTTCCTGTAATTAGCACATAATTTTCAACCCCGTGTTTAACCCAAAATGTTTTCTGGAAACCCAGACACTCTTCACAACTGAGTTCAAGGCAGAAAGCAAAAACAAGAAGGAAGGTAAAAAGGGAAGCTCCAGGCAATACATCCCCCTTACATTTCATTGGTCTCTACTATTTTCAAGGGTAGCTGGGAAATGTAGTTTTGCAATTGGGCATATTGCTCAAGTTGTTAGTAAAGAAGGGGAGGATGGCAATTGGGTAGGCAATTCTCAGTGTTTGCCACACTAAAATAAATAAATAAATAAATAAATAAATAAATAAATAAATAAAAATTGTGCATACCACCTAGTCCAAGTTGTGGGAAGATCTATTGGGAAAAATGCTTGAAGTAATTTATTACTGGTTCCTTAGCGTTCACAGATAAAATTAAGGTTGTTCAAGTGTGATTAACAAAATTCTACACTGCTGAATACCATTATATATTGCAGCAGAATTACAGTGACAATTGTAGTTTAGAAACCAAAATTTGTTATGCTCATTTCTTTTTTGGCCTATAATAAGCTTTAATAAATTAATTTTTCTTCATTACAGAGTTGACTATATCTTAGTCTTTGTTTTTTATTTCCAGTTGTGTGTTTTCACACACATTGGCTTAGTTTTTCTCTCAAATATAAAAAAAAAGAAAAAACATTGCTTCACTAACACTTTTCTCAGGATAACAAAATGAAATATGGGTAGTTTCTTTTGCTGTGCAGAATCTCTTAAGTTTAATTAGATCCTATTTGTCAAGTTTTGCTTTTGTTGTGATTGCTTTTGGCATCTTCATATTGAAATCCTTGCCCAAGCCTATGTCCTGAATGGTATTGCCTCAGTTGTCTTCCAGGGTTTTTACAGTTTTTGGTTTTACATTTAAGTCTTTAATCATCTTCAATTAATATTTTTATATGGTGAAAGGTAAGGGGCCAGCTTCAATCTTCTGCATAGGCTGACCAGTTATCCCAGCACCATTTATTGAATAGTGAATTATTTCCTCCATTGCTGGTTTTTGTCAACTTTGTCAAAGATCAGATGATTGTAGGCATGCAGCATTACTTCTGGGCTCTCTATTCCATTCCATTCATCTACATGTCTGTTTTTGTACCAGTACCATGCTGTTTTGGTTACTATAGCCTAGAGTATAGTTTGAATTTGGGTGGTGTGATGCCTCCAGCTTTTTTTTATTATTACTTGTTTTTTACTTTGTACTGCCTTGGCTACTCAGGCTTTCATGGTTCTATATAAATTTTAAAATAGTTTTTTTGAGTTCTATGCAGAATGTCAATTTCAAAAGAAGACATATGTGTAACCAACAAGCATGTAAAAAAAGCTCAACATTGCTGATCATTAGAGAAATTTAAATCAAAACCATCTCACACCAGTCAGAATGGCTATTACTAAAAAGTGAAAAACCAAAACCAAAACCAAAACAAACAAACAAAAAACAGATGCTGACAAGGCTGTAGAAAAAAAATGCTTATCACTGGTGATGGGAGTGTAAATTAGTTCAACCATTGTGGAAAACAGTGTGGTGATTCCTCAAAGAGCTAAAAACAGAACCTCCATTCAACCCAGCAATTCCATTATTGAATATATACCCCAAAGAATATAAATTATTCAATTATAAAGACACATGCATATGTTCACTGCAGTACTATTCACAATAGCAAAGACACGGAATCAACCTAAATGCCCACCAATGGTGGACTGGATAAAGAAAATATTTTACATATACACCATGAAATACTATGCAGCCATAAAAACGAAAAGTTCCTGTCCTTTCCAGGAACATGGAAGGAACTAGAGATCATTACCCTTAGCAAACTAAGGCAGGAACAGAAAACCAAATACCACATGTTCTCACTTACAAGTGGGAGTTAAATGATAAGAACACATGGAAACATAGAGGGGAACAACACACATTGGGGTCTATGGGAGGGTGGTAGGTGGGAGGAGGGAGAGGATCAGGAAACATAATTAATGGGTACTAGGCTCAATACCTAGGTGATGGAATAATCTGTATGAAAAAATGTATGCCCATGATATACATTTACCAGTGTAACCTGCACATCCTGCATATGCACGCCAAACTTAAAAGTTAATTTTTTTTTCTTCAGTGTAAATATACCAGGCATCTGCTTAACTAGATCACTTAGAATCATTATGGTAAGTTCATTTGCTTAATCAATATAAGGAACCACAACAAGATATTCTTCAGCTTTCCCCTTTCTCTTTAGAAATGAAAAATTTTAGTTCAATAATTATAAATAAATTATATTTAAGGAAAACACATGTAGAATTGGGCTCAGTTCCAACAAGAATTTGTCTAATCTAGGTTAATGGTTTTGTGAAAATAAATCATATATTTAGTCCCTGTGTATATGTGTATATACATTGGCAGTAGCATCAGCCTGCAAGTTGATTGAAAATATATCAACTATATATTGACAAATGTTTTAAATTATTTAGTTTCTATTTTATGATATTTTGTTTTAATTAGCATAGGTTACTTAATAGTTTTGGCACAGCAAAAGAAACTATCAACAGAGCAGACAGCCTACACATGAGAGAAAGTTTCTGCAAACTATGCATATGACAAAGGTCTAATATCCAGCATCTATAAAGAACTTAAGCAAATTTACAAGAAAAAAACCTAAAACACCATTAAAAAGTGGGCAAAGGATATGAACAGAAACTTTTCAAAAGAAAATTCTTTATGTTTGGTGGCATTTCAAATGTATTATAAATTGTGATTTATTTTTCACTCGTGACTAAAGTTTGTTGATAGAATTAATTTCTTATATTAGCTTTTTTATGTATTTGATGATTCTATTTCTGTCACCTAATAATTATTAATCCCTAAGTGACCTCTGTGGTTCTGCTACCACATTTCTAAAGTAAGTATATTATGGTACCTAACGTTTTAGTTTCTTGTGAGAAAGAGATAATAAGTCAACACTTTCAAAGAAGTGTCTGGCTTATAGTAATGATTTTTTTTGCAATTAGGCCAAATATTAATATCATGATCATCATCATCACAAGTATTGATTCACTTATTAATTTGTGACAGGGTATAGGACTTTAAACTTGGATTTAATTATCTTGGTCCTCCACTAACTAGATAACTCACATGGGGCAAGGCACTTAAATCTTCTGGGTCTTATTTCTTCATCTGTAAAGTGAAACTAACTATAAGGAACTATAATGCTGTACAACATAGCTTTTTTCCTATATACATGTACTAGCCACACAAGGAACTGAATATTACTTCTAAATAGGGCCATGTGGCTGATAGTTATCATATCAGGAAATGCTAGTCTATAATATTCTGGGATTCTAAATTTAAATACATTCATCAACAAAACAAGGCTATAACTGGAAAAAGTAGTTTTGAGACCCATGATATTCATTTACTCCCAGAAGTGGTCAGCTTTCAGGGAATATCTGAGGTGCTGGGTATTACTGGGCTGAGATGGCCTTATTTGTTTTCACTTATACACTAGTCAATTTATTTTTCCATTATATTTGCATATTTTAATCATGAGTGACCACTTTCTTAATGAAGTCTATGCTTGTTTTGTTTGTTTGTTTGTTTTCTGTTTTTTGAGACAGAGTCTCGCTCTGTCAGCAGGCTGGAGTGCAGTGTCGTGATCTTGGCCTCTTGAGTTGAAGCAATTCTTATATCTCAGCCTCCCAAGTGTCTGGGACTACAGGTGTGCACTGCCACACCCAGCTAATTTTTTGAATTTTTAGTAGAGATGGCCTTTTGCCATTTTGGCCAGCCCAGTCTTGAAATTTCGGCCTCAAGTGATCTACCCACCTCAGTTGCTCAAAGTGCTGGCATTACAGGTGTGAGCCACCATGCCTGGCCTATGCTTGTGGTTTTAATTGATATATTTTAAAATCTGGTGATTATACTGAAATTGGCTCACAAAAGCCCAGAAAAATAAATCTATGTCAATAGTGAAAAATATAGGCTTATACAGTAGTGGCATTTGTACCCTGGATACACATTAGAATTACTTGGGGGATGGGGGTTTTAGAAATCCTGATTTTTGAATCCCATTCTCAGATTCTTATTTACTTGGTATAAGATGGGGCCATGCTTTGGAATGTTTTCAGGTGATTCAAATAGGCAATTAGGGTGAGAACCATTGGCTAAAACCTTTGGGGAGAGTAACATAACATCAATTCTCACAGCATTCCAGGAACTGGGGCCATGAGCTATTATGTACATTTCCGAGTCACATTTGTCAAATCTCGGTATGTGTAGAATTGCGTTAGGGGCTTACAGGAATCTTCATTTTGGTAGGCGCACCGGTGATGCTGATGCAGAAGTAGCTTGGGAGGTAAAAGATCTCCAATGAGAACACAAAACACTGCTGAAAAAAATCATAGATGACACTGACAAATGGAAAACACTTCCATGCTCACAGATTGGAAGAATCAATATCATTAAAGTGGCCATACTGCCCAGAGCAATTCAGCACTATTCCTATCATACTACCAACATCATTTTTCACAGACATAGAAAAAAGCTTTCTAAAATTCACATGGAACCAAAAAGAGCCCAAATAGATAAAGCAATGCTACACAAAAATAACAAAGGTGGAGGCAGCGCATTACCTGACTTCAAACTATGCTATCAGGCTATTCACAATAGCAAAGATGTGGAATCAACCTAAATGCCCATCAATAGTGAATTGGATAAAGAAAATATGGTATGTATATACCAATGGAATACTACTCAGCCATAAAAAGAAAGAAACCATGTCCTTTGCAGCAACATGGATGCAGTTAGAGGTCATTGTTCCAAGAAAATTAATGCAGAAATAGGAAACCAAATACCACATGTTGTAACTTCTAAGTGGTTGCTAAATGTGGGGTACACATGGACATAAAGATGAGAACAATAGACACTAGGACTGCTAAAGGGGGGATGAAGAGGCAACAAGGGTTGGAAAATTATCCAGTACTATGCTCAGTACCCACATGATGAGATCAGTCATATCATAAACATCTGCATCACGAAAGCATCACCAAATATACCCATGTAACAAACCTGTGCATGTACTCCCTGAATCTAAAATAAAAGTTGAAATTATTTAAAAAAATAAATTTTTTAAAAGAAGGAGTTTGGATTACATGTTGAGAACCATTGTTTTACAGAACAATCATATTTTCTGCCAACTTGTTAGGCTTGAGATAAGATATGAAATAAATAAGTGAAAGAATTTTGACTACGTTAAAATACTATGTAAATGTGAAGTTTTTAATATTTTTTAGATCTGGAATTCTTGGATAAGTGTCTTTGAATTGAGTGCAGTGTCAGATGAGATGTTGACAATGCGGATGGTAATAGCAGAGATAGCACATGTAAATGAATGTGGTCTGGAAGGAAAAAATGAGCCTCCTCTATTTGCTTCTTTAGTAATGATGGATGGTGACATCATCCCTTTCTAGTTGTCACTGTGGAAATTTAAATAGGAAAGGAAGGCTCTGGTTTATAGCCCATGGCAATGACATTTTTGGTCACTGATTGTCTTCTAAGAGGTATTCTTAGGTGCCCTTTGTTACTATGGTAAATTTAAAGTGGCCCAGATCTGATTCCAAGCCTTTTCAGAGTAAGAAATCTTATTTTCTCTGAAAGCCTATGCAATCATTGGGTATTGTATTTTTGTTAACTAAATTAACTCAAGTGATATAAACAAAGAATTCCAATTTATCCATTCAAAATGATAAATTATTACTACATTGAGCATAACACTCATGTCCCACTGATTAATGCATTTTATTTCTATTGACTCATGAACATGAGAAACAAAACCATAATCTAAGGTTGCTTACTAGACATGAAATGCGATTAAAGAGGATATTTGGATTAATTAAACTGCTATTCAATCAGACTAAAAAGAGATAGAAACTTCCATATCACACTTAGATGTTCTTATAGTGAATCTGATTACTTGCAGTCCAAAAACAAGTTTTGCTTTCCTTTTGGCAGTGCTAAGATGAAAACTCAATATTTTCTTCTGTGGCTTTCCTTCCATCATGCTTTCATGGCTAGTTAATCCTTTTTGAAAATAGATATATGATTACTCTAGACACGGTAATGCATTTGGCTGGGTTTTAGTCTTCTTTTAGCGCAGTCTCGTTGAGGTTGTAAAGAATAGTCATTCTCAGATTTCCACAGGTGATATTTAATGCAGGTTTATTATAAGAGTTCAAGGAAATAATAATTTTGTAACTGATACCAATCAGCGGTGGAGAGCTTGAATATATTTCAGGATACAACAACTACACTAGTGGCCTTATAGCAACTCTAGTAATCTATTAATAGCAGCATCTCTATTCACTAATTATATGAATATGCTCCCAGGAGTTGTCTTTTACAATATAAACTTAAGCATTTCTTTTTTTAAAATTTTTATTTTTTTAGAGACAGGGTATCTCCCTATCACCCAGGCTAAAGTACAGTGGCACATCTTAGCTCACCATTACCTCAAACTCCTGGGCTCAACTGATCCTCCCACCTCAGCCTCCCACATAACTGGTACAGGTGCATGCTACCATGCCTAGTTAATTTTTAAATTTTTGGTAAAACAGGGTCTCACTGTGTTGCCAAGACTGGTCTCTAACTCCTGGCCTCAAGTGATCCTCTTGCCTTTGCCTCTCAAAGTGCTGAGATTGCAGGCATGAGCCACCATGCCCGGCCAGCATTTCTAAATATAGCTATAACCCATCTTTTCTTTATATTTCTCTTTTATTGGCTTTGGTTCTCTCTGAGTGTCTCACAATCAATGTGTCTTGGAGAAAATATGATTTGCTGGGTTCCTTACTAACATCAAACACCCATATTGTATAGGATTCCCAGGCCATCTCTCTTCATAAACTATTTCTCTCCGATGTGTTCAGTGTATTGATGGCTGCCTTTGTTACAATGCTTATCTATGAGTCTCAATACAAAAGGAATGGATACTCATGAACAAATTCCTGGTTTAGACAGCTTCCCTCACAAGAGGGCTGTGGACCTGTCAGACACTGACGTCTTCACAGCCTTTATAGCTCACACCAAGTACTGAAGGCCTATGAGCGAGTATATCTTTCTGAGGTGCTCTGTAACTCTTTCCTCTGATCAATTATGTATTGATTTTAAAATTTAAATCTCAGAGGGCAATCTTATTTTCTTTATTTATAAGTTCTTGGGGGAATGTCCCTTTAATACTACAATAGAGATTAAATTCATCCAACTTGTTTTAAACAGTATTGATAGATCTAGCAAGATAAATCAGATATAAAATCTGGTCAAAGTAATCAGAGAATAAAAAAAATTACTACAAAATGATACTTACGTAAAATCCAAGATACTTAATGGAGGATCTTTCAAATCATTGTTAACATTATGATTATTATTTAGATGAGGTTCCATATGAAAATAATATAAAGTCAAGTTAACATATCATGGGACAAAATAGGAATTACTACCATCAAAATTGGAAAATGTCATTTAATTCATTAAAAGAAATGAATGAATTCCTATTATGAAGTAAAATATCCTTCCTATTCTTTATTAAATTGTATAAATTTTAAAGAAGCCCAAATCTACATGAACATAAAGTTGGTATATGTTACATATTTTATAAATATTAAATTTTGAATCCAAAGTCAAATGCTGCATGTAATAATATTCAGTAAATTTTTAATAAATGTGTCGATTAAATTTTTAAAGGAAATAAATATTAATATAATGTATCCATTGCCATTTGAATGTTCTCAAATCACTTATTAATTATCCTTCTGATGAATTTAATTTTTATGCAGTCTATCTTATAGATATATGTCATGTTGAACAAAATAATCTTTTTATATTTAAGCCAGATAGTCCCAGATTCTTGTAACTTTGACACTTGCTATCTTTGTAAAACAATTTCAGTAGCTTATTTCAGTATCAGGGATCTCAAGAGGTAAGTGGAAATGAGAAGTAAATTCCCAATTAAGTTTAATCGATTTTGTGTTTTACAGCACTCTCTTTCAAATATTCCACATATAAATGCTTTGTGTTGCTCTTTGATGTAGGTATAAATGTTAATATAAGTAAATATAGTTGTCCCTCAGTATCCAAGAGAGGAATTGATTCCAAGACCTCCCTTGGATGCCCAAATCCCTGAATGCTCAAGTCTCAGATAGAAAATAGCATAATATTTTCTTATAACCTAAGCATATCCTCCTATATACTTTAAATAATCTCTAGATTACTTATAACATCTAATATGATGTCAGTGCTATGTAAATATTTTTATACTGTATTAGTTAGGGAATATGACAAGAAAGAAAAGTCTGTACATATTCAGTACAGATGCATTTTTTCCTCAAATATTTGAATATAGTAATATTTGGACTGTGGTTGGTTGAATTCACGGATGTGGAATCCATGAATACAAGAGGCCAACTGTACTCCCACTGTGGCTCTAAATCTAATTTGTTGTACATCCAGTTTATTTTATTTTTACCTTTATCTTTTTGAGACAGAGTCTCACTCTGTCACCCGGGCTGGAATGCAGTGGCACATCTCAGCTCAGTGCAACCTCCACCTCCAGGTCCAAGCAATTCTCGTGCCTCAGCCTCTCGAGTAGTTGGGCCCACAGGTGCAAGTCACCATGCCAGGCTAATTTTTGTATTTTCCGTAGATATGGGTTTTCACCGTGTTACCCAGTCTGGTCTCAAACTCCTGACCTAAGGTGATCCACCTGGCTCGGCCTATCAAAATACTGGAATTACAGGTGTGAGCCACTGAACCCAGCATGTCCATCCACTTTGTTCAGGATATAGTAACATTGAAATAAATGATTTTTAAAATAGGAACAAAGAAAATGTTTTTCCTTCCAGAAGGGAGCAACATTCATATGAAGACCAACAACCATATAAAGAAAAGATTAACATCACTTATTGTTAGAGAAATGTAAATCAAAGGTACAACAAGATATCATCTCACACCAGTCAGAATGCTACTATTAAAATAAAAAAACAATAGACGCTGGTGAGGCTGTAGAGAAAAAAGGAACACTTATACACTGTTGATGAGAGTGTAAATTCAACCATTGTAGAATACAGTGTAGCGATTCCTCAAAGATCTAGACAGAAATACCATTCGATCAAGCAATCCCATTACTGGGTATATATCCAAAGAAATATAAATCATTCTATCATAAAGACAAATGCACGCATATGTTCACTGCAGCACTATTCACAATAGCAAAGATATGGAATCAATTTTCATACCCATCAATAAAAGAAAGAATAAAGAAAATATGTTACATGTACACCATGGAATACTATGCAGCCATAAAAAAGAATGATATCGTGTCTTTTACAGGGACATGGATGTTGCTGGAGGCCATTATCCTTAGCAAACTAATACAGGAAGAGAAAACCAAATACCACATGTTCTCACTTATAAATGGGAGCTAAACAATGAGAACACATGAACAAATGGAGGAAAACAACACACACTGGGGCCTATGGGAGGGTGGAAGATGAGAGGAGGGAGAGAATTAGGAAAAATAACTAATGTGTACTAAGCTTAATGTCTGGGTGATGAAATAATCTGTACAAAAAAAAGCCCATGACACCATTTGCCTATGTAGCAAACTTGCATATCCTGCACATGTATTCTGAAATTAAATAAACATTAAAAATAAATATTAAAATAAATTAAACATTAAAAAAGATACAAAAAATAAGCATGCATAACTTTAACTTTTAGTATTGCAACTTTTTACAGAATACTCTGCTACACAAATGAATTAAGTGTAGTATTTTGTTTAATAGCATTTTTACTGTTGTTCTTCAATCACATCTATGACATAAAATCTTTAAAATCAGGCAAACTGGTACTGGACACTGCAAAACATACCAAATTGTAAAGATCATCCACACTGTGAGGAAACTGCATCAACTAGTAGGCAAAATAACCAACTAGCGTCATAATGACAAGATCAAATTCACACATAACAATATTAACCTCAAATGTGAGTGGGCTAAATGCCCCAATTAAAAGACACAGACTGGCATATTGGATAAAGAGTCAAGACCCATTGGTGTGCTGTATTCAGGAGACCCATCTCAAAATAAAGGGATGGAGGAATATTTACCAAGCAAAAGGAAAGCAAAAAATAAATAAGTAAGTAAGTAAATAAATAAATAAATACACAAATAAAAAAAACAGGGATTGCAATCCTAGTCTCTAATAAAACAGACTTTAAACCAGCAAAGATAAAAAATGATGACAAAGACATTACATAATGGTCAAGGGATCAATGCAACAAGAAGAGCTAACTATCTTAAATATATATGCACCCAATACAGGAGCACCAGATTCATAAAGCAAGTCCTTAGAGACTTACAAGGAGACTTAGACTCCCACACAATAATAGTGGGAGACTTTAACACCCCACTGTCAATATTAGGCAGATCAATGAGACAGAAAATTAACAAGGATATTCAGGAATTGAACTCAGATGTGGACCCATCAGACCTAATAGACATCTACAGAACTCTCCACCCCAAATCAACAGATTATACATTCTTCTCAACACCACATCGCACTTATTCTAAAATTGACTGCATAATTGGAAGTAAAACACTCCTCAGAAAATGCAAAATAATAGAAATCGTAACAAACAGTGTCTCAGAACACAATGAAATAAAATTAGAAGTCAGGATTAATAAATTCACTCAAAACTGCACAACTACATGGAAACTGAACAACATGCTCCTGAACGACAATGGTGAATAACAAAATTAAGGCAGAAATGGGTAAGTTCCTTGAAACCAATGAGAACAAAGAGACAACATACCAGAATCTCTGGAACACATTTAAAACAGTGTTTAGAGGGAAATTTATAGCACTAAATGTCCACAGGAGAAAGAAGGAAAGATCCAAAATTGACACCCTAACATCACAATTAAAAGAACTAGAGAAGCAAGAGCAAACAAATTCAAAAGCTAGCAGAAGACAAGAAATAACTAAGATCAGAGCAGAACTGAAGGAAATAGAGACACTGAAAACCCCTCAAAACATCAATGAGCCCAGAAGCTGGTTCATTGAAAAGGTTAACAAAATAGATAACCACTAGTCAGACTAATAACGAAGAAAAGAGAAGAATCAAATAGACACAATAAAAAATGATAAAAGGGATATCACCATGGATCCCACAGAAATGCAAACTACTATCAGAGAATACTAAAAACACCTCTACACAAATAAACTAGAAAATCAGGAAGAAATTTATAAATTCCTGGACACATACACCCTACCAAGACTAAACCAGGAAGCTGTTGAATCCCTGAATAGACCAATAACAAGTTCTGAAATTGAGGCAGTAATTAATAGCCTACCAATCAAGAAAAGCCCAGGACCTGACAGATTCACAGCCAAATTCTACCAGAGGTACAAAGAGAAGCTGGTACCATTCCTTCTGAAACTATTCCAAACAGTATAAAATGAGGGACTCCTCCCTAACTCATATTATGAAGCCAGCATCATCTTGATGCCAAAACCTGGCAGAGACTCAACAAAAAAAGAAAATTTCAGGCCAATATACCTGGTGAACATTGATGCAAAAATCCTTAATAACATACTGGCAAACCGAATCCAGCAGAATATCAAAAAGCTTATCCACCATGATCATGTTGGTTTCATCCCTGAGATGCAAGTCTAGTTCAACATATGCAAATCGATAAACACAATTGATAACATAAACAAAAACAATGACAAAAATCACATTGATTATCTCAGTAGATGCAGAAAAGGCCTTCAATAAAATTCAACATCCCTTCACAGCAAAACCTCTCAAGAAACTAGGTATTCATGGAACGTATCTCAAAATAATTAGAGCTACTTATGACAAACCCACAGCCAGTATCATACTGAATAGGCACAAACTGGAAACATTCCCTTTGAGAACTGGCACAAGGCAAGAATGCCCTCTCTCACGACTCCTATTCAACATAGTATTGGAATTTTGACCAGGGCAACCAGGCAAGAGAAAGAAATAAAGGGTTTTCAAATAGGAATAGAGGAAGTCAAATTGTCTTTATTTGCAGATGACGTGATTGTATATTTAGAAAACCCCATCCTCTCAGCCCCAAATCTCCTTAAGCTTATAAGAAACTTCAGCAACATCTCAGGATATAAAACAAACGTGCAAAAATCACAAGCATTCCTATACACCAGTAACTGACAAACGGAGAGCCAAATCATGACTGAACTCCCATTCACATTATTACAAAGTGAATAAAATGCCTAGGAATCCAACTTACAAGAGATGCAAAGGACCTCTTCAAGGAGAACTACAAACCACTGCTCAAGGAAATAAGAGAGGACACAAACAAATGAAAAACATTCCATGCTCATGGATAGAAAGAATCAATATTGTGAAAATGGCCACCTTGCCCAAAGTAATTTATAGATTCAATGCTATCCCCATCAAGCTACCACTGACTTTCTTCACAGAATTAGAAAACTCTACTTTAAATTTCATATTTAACCGAAAGAGAGCCTGTATAGCCAAGACAATCCTAAGCAAAAAGAACAAAGCTGGAGGCATCATGCTACCTGACTTCAAACTATACTGCAAGGCTACAGTAACAAAAACAGCATGGTGCTGGTTCTAAAACAGATATATAGATCAATGGAATAGAACAGAGGCCTCAGAAATAACACCACACTTCTACAAACATCTGACAAAAACAAGAAATGGGGAAAGAATTCCCTATTTAATAAATGGTGTTGGGAAAACTGACTAGCCATATTCAGAATACTGAAACTGGACCCCATCCTTACACCTTATACAAAAATTAACTTAAGATGGATTAAAGACATAAACGTAAAACCTAAAACCATAAAAACCCTAGAAGAAAACCTAGGCAATACCATTCAGGACATAGGCATGGGCAAATAGTTCATGATTAAAACACCAAAAACAATGGCAACAAAAGCCAAAATTGACAAATGGCATCTAATTAAACTAAAGAGCTCCTGTATAGCAAAAGAAACTATCATCAGAGTGAACAGGTATCCTACAGAATGGGAAAAATTCTTTGCAATCTATCCATCTGACAAAGGACTAATATTCAGAATCTACAAATAACTTAAACAAGTGTACAAGAAAACAAACAACCCCATCAAAAAGTGGGCAAAGGATAGAACAGACACTTCTCAAAAGAAGACATTTATGCAGCCAAAAACATGAAAAAAAGGTCATTATCACTGGTCATTAGAAAAATGCAGTAAGTACGATGTGGTGCTGAGAAGAATGTATATTCTGTTGATTTGGGGTGGAGAGTTCTATAGATGTCTATTAGGTCTGCTTGCTGCAGAGATGAGTTCAATTCCTGGATATCCTTGTTAACTTTCTGTCTCGTTGATCTGTCTAATGTTGACAGTGGAGTGTTGAAGTCTCCCATTATTATTGTATGGGAGTCTAAGTCTCTTTGTAAGTCTCTAAGGACTTGCTTTATGAATCTGGGTGCTCCTATATTGGGTGCATATATATTTAGGATAGTTAGCTCTTCCTGTTGAATTGATCCCTTTACCATTATGTAATGGCCTTCTTTGTCTCTTTTGATCTTTGATGGTTTAAAGTCTGTTTTATCAGAGACTAGTATTGCAACCCCCGCTTTTTTTTGTTCTCCATTTGCTTGGTAAATCTTCCTCCATCCCTTTATTTTGAGCCTATGTATGTCTCTGCGTGTGAGATGGGTCTCCTGAATACAGCAGACTGATGGGTCTTGACTCTTTATCCAGTTTGCCAGTCTGTGTCTTTTCATTGGAGCATTTAGTCCATTTACATTTAAGGTTAAGATTGTTATGTGTGAACTTGATCCTGCCATTATGATATTAACTGGTTATTTTGCTCATTAGTTGATGCAGTTTCTTCCTAGCCTCGATGGTCTTTACATTTTGGCATGTTTTTGAGATGGCTGGTACCGGTTGTTCCTTTCCATGTTTAGTGCTTCCTTCAGGGTCTCTTGTAAGGCAGGCCTAGTGGTGACAAAATCTCTAAGCATTTGCTTATCTGTAAAGGATTTTATTTCTCCTTCACTTATGAAACTTAGTTTGGCTGGATATGACCCAGCCATCCCATTACTGGGTATATA
This sequence comes from Theropithecus gelada, assembly GCF_003255815.1. Classification (NCBI taxonomy): domain Eukaryota; kingdom Metazoa; phylum Chordata; class Mammalia; order Primates; family Cercopithecidae; genus Theropithecus; species Theropithecus gelada. Next base: position 61,934,369 of record NC_037671.1, on the reverse strand, counting down.
CCCAAAGGATTATAAATTATGCTGCTATAAAGACACATGCACACGTATGTTTATTGCAGCACTATTCACAATAGCAAAGACTTGGAATCAACCCAAATGTCCATCAGTGACAGATTGGATTAAGAAAATGTGGCACATATACACCATGGAATACTATGCAGCCATAAAAAAGGATGAGTTTGTGTCCTTTGTAGGGACATGGATGCAGCTGGAATCCATCATTCTTAGCAAACTATCACAAGAACAGAAAACCAAACACCGCATGTTCTCACTCATAGGTGGGAACTGAACAATGAGATCACTTGGACTCAGGAAGGGGAACATCACACACCGGGGCCTATCATGGGGAGGGGGGAGGGGGGAAGGATTGCATTGGGAGTTATACCTGATGTAAATGACGAGTTGATGGGTGCAGCACACCAACAAGGCTCAAGTATACATATGTAACAAACCTGCACGTTATGCACATGTACCCTACAACTTACAGTATAATAATAATAAATAAATTTAAAAAAAAGAAAAATGCAAATCAGGCCGAGCGCGGTGGCTCAAGCCTGTAATCCCAGCACTTTGGGAGGCCGAGACGGGCGGATCACGAGGTCAGGAGATCGGGGTGGCAGAGCGAAACTCCGTCTCAAAACAAAACAAAACAAAACAAAACAAAAAAGAAAAGAAAAATGCAAATCAAAACCACAATGAGATACCATCTCACACGAATAGAATGGAGATCATTAAAAAGTCAGGAAACAACAGATACTGGAGAAGATGTGAAGAAATAGGAACGCTTTTACAGTGTTGGTGGGAATGTAAATTAGTTCAACCATTGTGGAAGACAGTGTGGTGATCCTCAAGGATCTAGAACCAGAACCACCATTTGACGCAGTGATCCCGTTACTAGGTATACACCCAAAGGATTATAAATCATTGTACTATAAAGACACATGCACACATATGTTTATGGCAGCACTGTTCATGATGGCAAAGACTTGGAACCGACCCAAATGCCTATCAATGATAGACTGGATAAAGAAAATGTGGCACATATGCACCATGGAATACCATACAGCTATAAAAAAGGATGAGTTCATGTCCTTTGCAGGGACATGGATGAAGCTGGCAACCATCATTCTCAGCAAACTAACACAAGAACAGGAAACGAAACACCACATGTTCTCACTCATAAGTGGGAGTTGAACAATGAGAATACATGGACACTGAAAGGAGAGCAACACACACTGAGGTCTGTCGGGGGGTGAGGGGTTATGGGAGGGATAGCATTAGGAGAAATACCTAATGGAGATGATGGGTTGATGGGTGCTGCAAACCACCATGACACGTGTATACCTATGTAACAAACTTGCACATTCTGCACATATATCACAGAACTTAAAGTATAAAAATGAAAACGAAAGAATAAGAAAAAAAAAGAAATTTGATTTTGCCAAGACACTCAGAATGTATCAGGCTCAGTGATGAGCTCACATTAATCAAGCTCACAAAAGACTCATCTATAAAACAGATTGCTAATTCATTAATTCAAATGAAATAGAACTTCTAATGCTCAAGAATATTTTTATCAGCTGGTCAGTATATCTTCACTTCAGCAATAAAGCTTTATGTGGAGCAGGTGTCATCAGAATATTGCTTGGTAAGCACGAGCAAGGTAGATTAGGTCTTCCTTGTACATCAATAATATTGTATTAATGCCTTCTAAAGTTTATTCATTAAGTTCCTTGACTACATTTCAGCAATGCGTTTTTTTTTTCCTGATTTCATTTAGGAAGGGGTTTTCTCATGGCAATGAGCTGTGAATTAGCATGGGGATGTTGGTTGCCGTTTTTGCAAATAGCTGATTTCATATGTTCCAGTTTTTAACTCCAGTTATCTTAAATTATTATGAAACTGTTAAATATAATTTACCATGAACCTGTGTGTGTAGTATATGATTTTTAATAAAGCAAAATGGTTTAAAATGTAGAAAAATATATACAGAAAAAAATAATAGAATACTTCATGTTTTGAGCCATAATTTTCAATAAGCATGGTCTACATATCTGTACTTGGTACAAACAACTATCTGGTACAAATAGTTAAGAAATGAGATATATATTACAATTTTAAATACTTGTACTAAACACTTTGATATTATACAGACCCAACAATTTTTATGCAAATACTTACCAAAAATTGCCATAGCTATTTATTATGATGTTTAAAAATTTTACTTACTAACATTAACTCATAAAAACGGTGGCCTCTGATGAGTAATGTGCTAGTTTTGCTGCCTTTTAAGATTATCTTTACATATAAATATTAGGTCTTTTAACAAGATATGCTCTTCTTTTTTTGGCTCTGAAACGAAAGCATTAACAAATTTCAAGGTTGGACAAAAAATATTTTTATCATTAACTACTTTTTAAATAGCAATTTTTAGTTAGCAATAATTATTTTTCTGTCAACTAGTACTGATAGATTGCACATTATCTGTTAGAAATGTGTAGAAATATATAATTTATCTTGATTTATTACTATAGTTATTAATTTTATTTATTATTGCTATTATAATTATTATTTATTGTTACCAAGGTAGAAGTATGAATTACAATAACCTTTTTAAAAAATGATTTGACATACTTATTAAAATTTAAAATGTGCATTTCTTTTGACCTAGCAATCCCACTTTTAGAAATATGTTTTTCAGAAATAAAATAATCAGTATATTGGTATACAGGTACAAAGATTTTCAATGCAGATATGATTTATTATTTTAAATATAACAATCTGAAAGTTATCTGATACATCAAAGGATGGGATATCATGGGATCATTTCTTTTTAATTTTTAATTTTAATTTTTGATGGTACATAGTAGTTTTATATATTTATGTGGTACATGAGATATTTTGATATAGGCACACAATGCTTAATAATCACATCATGTAAAATGTGGTACTCATCCACTCAAGCATTTATCCTTTGTGTTACAAACAATCCAGTTATACTGTTTTGAATATTTTAAAATGTACAATTAAATTATTATTGACTATTGTCACCCCACTGTTCTCTCAAATACTAGTTCTTATCCATTCTTTCTTTTTTTTGTACCCATTATCCAACCTCACTTCCCCTCCTCTACCCTCCCACTACTTTTCCCAGTCTCTGGTAATCATCATTCTACTCTTTATCTCTATTAGTTTATTTGTTTTGATTTTTAGATCCCACAAGTAAGTGAGAACGTGTAATATTTGTCTTTCTGTGCCTGCCTTATTTCACTTAGCATAATGACCTCCAGTTCCATTCGTGTTGTTGCACATGACAGGATCTAATTTTCTCATATGTGTGAATAGTACCGCACTGTGTATAAGTACCACATTTTCATTATTCATTCACCTATTGGTGGATACTTAGGTTGCTTCCAAATTGTGGCTATTGCAAACAGTGCTGCAACAAACATGGGAGTTCAGACATCTCTCAATATACTGATTTTCATGGACCTATTTTTAAATCATAAACTATATCCATAAGTAGTAACTTAGCAAAATATGTAAAATACCAATCACTGTGTATTTATTTCATTTTGTTAAAAAGTAAAGAGGGATATGAATAAATATCCCTCAATTCAATAAATATCCCACAATTACATACAAATATATGTAAATATATGTGTATACATACACATGTTTCATGGGTTAAGTGAAAGACAAAATATGATATACATAAAATCATTTATGTATTTATTTATAAATGTAGATCAGAAGGGGTATGTGAGGAGAAACTATTAGTTGTCATCATGTAGCTCTATATTTGGTCAATTTGTTTCAATAAGCAAGTATTTTACTTTTTTAAGTTAAAAGAGTAACTTGCTAATACATTCAGTTGTTGTATTTTTCAGGGTTTTGTTTTCATTTTTCAATAAATATTCTTGGACTTAATTGTGTTTAATATCACTTTTTATGACCACTTAAAATCATTGGTAGACTTTGTTGATCATCCTGAAGCCACTCCAAATATATATAGTCCTGTAAATTATTGGTGTTTTTTTGCCTTCAAGGTGGAAATTGTTTCAATTCTTTGACACTATTTTATTCATATTCTGTCTTCACTTATCAAGATATACTTACTGGGAGAGCAAGCAAGAGTGAATATTTTAGGCATTGATTTGGGAGGAGGTATGAGTAATGTATTAAGAGCTAGATGGAAGAGAATTTATTGACATTTAGGCACTCATTCTTGACCTGAAACTCAATGTTCTGGGAAAGACAACTAGATCTAGTCCTAATAGACTTGTAATTGATTGAATTGTGTTCCCTACAAATTCATATCTTAACCCCAAATGCGATTATATTTGGAAATAGAGTCTTAAGTAATTAAGGTTAATTGGGTCATAATGATGGGGCCCTAATTTAATAGAACTCCTAACCTTATAAGAGTAAGAGACACCATATCTCCTCACATGTGCACTGAAGAAGGCCGTGAGATGACCCACTGAGAATTTGTATTGTTTAAGCCATCCAGTCTGTGGTATTTGTTACAGCAGCTCAAACAGACTAATACAAGGATTCAATGGGTTTTTGAGATATAACCTATAACAAGTAATGTGGTGATACTAAAATTGATTTGCCTAATATTGAAGAAAATAGAAGGCTCAAATAGATTCTAAAAATTTAGGCTCATTATTATGTGAGATCAGAAGCATTCATCATCTATGTTTTCTAGATGGGCCTATATAGAGGACAACTTCTTAACTAATGCAATGTAGAATACACTAACAAGAGGAGCCCTAATATCTGTAGTAAATTGTGGTTAACTGAAAGAGGAAAGAAGGAGAATTATGGAGTTTTAGAAAGGCCGAAGCCAGGAGGCAGCAATTTATTTTCAAAAGCAATGGAATATGAGCTGTTTTTACTCATAATTCTTCTGATACAAAATGTTTAGGGTTTTTCCACACTAACAACCAATTCTCCAACTCTCTGGACACCAAATGGGTGCCTCACAACCTAATTCAAATATGACGCTAACTGCTTAGAGTGGCATCAGACTCCAGAGGTTTAAGGACTCAGTAACAAAAGACTGCCCTCATGTCAGATACCAGTTTCAAGTGCCAAGTACCCAAGGTACTTGCACTTCCATGTGACTTGTATACAATGTGGGGGTCCCCACAACCCCTACTTCAGGTTCAGTCATTTGCTAGAACAGCTCATAGAGCCAAGGAAAGCACTTTATTTACTATTACCAGTTTATTATATATGAAGGAAGAAATTAACAGAGGCACATATATACATAGCATCCTGGATGGGATAAAATGCCTTGGTTTGTTGACTGAGATACTGAAACAAATAGGTTTGAGAAGACAGTTCACAAGGAATTTCTAGAAAAGGCATGGGGAGGGACTTATGGGAGTGGACACAGAATATGCAGATTTTTGTGTCTCATATTAATGCTCATCACAGAGCACCCACCACAAAATAGGTCACTGAATAACTATATGCACAGAAAGACTCATCCTTTGGGTGAGAGCCAGTCTCTCCTGTGCTGATACAGTAGTCCAAAGTACAGAAAAGGCATAGCTATAGGAATCAAGTCATGGACTCAACCGTGCACCTTCTTGCCAGGGCTAATCTAGCTACTGCCACTAACAAAGCTCAGTTACTAGCAAAGAATTATGGTAAACTCTCAATATGGTACAATTCCTGGAGAAATCAAGTGTCCTTTTCTGGCAGGCATAAGTATCATATCAAACTCCTTCTATGCCGGATGGGATGGCTATTTGTTCTGAGTAGAGATAACATCTCATTATGGATCTGTTTACCTGCCCCTACTGCCTCGACCAGTATCCTCACCTGAGAGCTTACATACTGCCTGATGGATTTTTTTGTCATGATATACCATACCATATCGGCTCAGTGTGAGGGATTTGTTTTACAACAAAGGAGTTGCAATAATTGGTGTGTGCCTGTGTGGTATATTTCTCTCACTATATACCTTCACCTAGAAGCAGCCTATGAGACAAAACAATGAATGTCTTATAAAGACTAAACTAAGGTAACAGCTTAGGAACAACCTCTAGCAGGTTGAACCTTGTCCTCCATGATGAGTGATTACTGTCAACCAACTGCTGATACATAGTGTTGTGCTGCAAGTAGCTAGAATTCATGGGTCCAGAACCAAGGGGAAGAAGTGGCATTGGGACTTCTCAACATTGTTTCCTGTGACTCAACTTGCTGAATTTATTTTTCTGTCCTTGCAACCTTGTATTCTACCTGACTTTGTACTGGTTCTCAGACTTCAGATCAACTGGATCCCTGCCTAGATTAACGGGCAAAGACAGGAACTATCTAACTGATGACCACAAGGACACACAGTTGCTGCTAAAAATGAGAGATGAGACGAGTGTACCTCGCAGCCAGGAGCTTCATCAGAATAACGCTTGATCTTTCTATGTCCAGAGATGATGGTTAAGAGCTATTTTAAAAATCATGACACAGGCCGGGCGCAGTGGCTCATGCTTGTAATCCCAGCACTTTGGGAGGCTGAGGCAGGCAGATCACAAAGTTAGGAGATCGAGACCATCTTGCCCAATATGGTGAAAACCTGTCTCCACTAAAAGTACAAAAATTAGCTGGGTGTGGTGGCACGTGCCTGTAATCCCAGCTACTCAGGAGGCTGAGGCAGGAAAATTGCTTGAACCAGGGAGTCGGAGATTGCAGTGAGCCGAGATTGTGCCCCTGCACTCCAGCCTGGTGACAGAGTGAGACTCCGTATCAAAAGAAAAAAAAAATCATGACACAAAAAAGAGTGACTCAACTTAGAGCTCAGGACATTTAAGGATGAGGGTCCCGGTGCCACAGCAGAACAGGAACACTTATTTGCTCAAATGCTATGTTGGAAGGCAAAGAATATCCAGAACCAGTGACAGAAGAGGCAGGTGATCAAAAGCACTTAACAGCCTGAGGACCAGCTACAGCAATGAGGACTGTAGTTTGGTTTATTAATCTTCTTTCATTCAGTATTAGTAAATATCATTGCTGTCTCCCCGCTGGAATAAGACTGTATGTGATAGTCTGGACTTAACGCAGGGCACAAACAGACATGAAAGGTGCCATATATGGAGAGTATTGCACAGCTTTTATAAATTACTTCAAAATTAAATCCCCTTGCCCTATTAATCTAGCCACTACCATAGCAACCTATTTCACTAAGGTGTCTATTAGCTTCACACAGGCACAGGTTGACAGTGCCTTGCGTTAGAAGTGCACTTCTTGATTCTTATTTCTTGCCCTGTGTCTTCTTTGATGCTGAGGTGTGGGCACCCATGGGAACCTGTTTGGAAATTACAGAGAGCCCAAATATGTGGACCAGATAGTGCCCTGTGTGGAGGGATGGAATTTTGTTCCTAGTGGGCCTCTAGAAGCTAGAAAAGACAAGGAAACATTCTTCCCCAAGGCCCCCAGAGAGGCAGGCAGCTCTGTTTTGACTTTAGCCCAGTGAGACTCATGTCAGACTCCTGACCTACAGAGCTGTAAGACAATAGATTTGTTTTGCTTTAGGCTATTGAGTTTATGAAAATTCATTACAGCTACAGAAGAAAGCTAATATGCGACTTGACCCATTTTATTTACTGATCATTTCCCCTTTACAAGACTGCAGTTACTTTCAGTTGTTCTCCATGTCTTCACCTCATTGTTAGGGTAATATTTCAGGTGCTACAACCTGAAACTCCAGAATCTTCACAATCTAAGAAAAATAGGTAGTATTTTTCTATCTGTACTCCTTTTGCTCCTTAATTATATCTCTCTAACCCAACAAGTTTAGTAATGTATTTGCCAACTACATCTTCAGAATGCAAGCCTCTTATGGCAGAGATTTTTCTTTTCTACGATCATCATCAATGTGTATTTTATGCCATATCTCTACATATATAGATGTGAAAAATATATGTATTTCATATCTATATACATATATAGTCAGAGAATGAATGAGTGTTAAATTAGTGTTTTTTTTTTTCAAACTAAATCATACATAGAAGCTTTATATGTAAATTAAATAAATGAAGAACTATTTGGAGAGAACAGGTAGGGGGCCCAGAACCCCACTAGCTCAAGCCCTCAGGAATAGACCAAACCTGTTGCCCACAGACAAGGAAAGTTGGTTGGCTGGTCAGTCAGTCTCTTTCTCTCTGAATTCTCTATTTTTACGGCCTCCAACTGATTAAGTTAGACCCAAGAAGACTAACCAGGATATTTGCTCTTATATATCCCTTACTTAAAGTCAACTGATTAGAAATGTTAAGTATAGCTACAAAATCCCATTAGAGACACCTTTAGATTTGTGTTTGATTGAATTACTGGGGGCTGTAGACTAGCTGAGCTGACAAGTCAAGAAAGTCATCACAATAAATATAATTTTGTTTTCAAATAAGTAAGAATTTGGACTTTCTAATACAATTAATTTATATACTAAAGGAATATCTAAAATTTCTTTAAAATGTCCTACATCATTACAACCTTCATTACGATAATCTGGATAACATATTATTAACAAAATTATTTATTGGAAGTATAAACAGCACTTGTAGGTTAGTGAAATGCAGGTTAATGTTTTTATAGAGAACTGAAGTTCCAAGCTAATAGATCATTTCTTGGAGTACAAAATAGAGAGCAAGGACTTTTCAGAGTATAGCAAGAAAAGCAAATCTCTTTTTAAAATCATTTAAATAGACCGTGTTTAAAGGAAACTTTGAACAAGTGCATCAACAAAGATGAAAAACCTTCTACGAATTGTAGAAGCATTCTTAAAGATATGCCTGCCTACCGACAGTTCAGAGCAGGCCTAATGTACAATACATAATCTACAAGGATTCTTATTTATGACAGAAAGCAAAGAATGACATCAGTTTTTTTTAAGAAAAAAATGTATTGCATACCCTCCCCAAAGAAAATTTCAATACTTAAGCACATACTTCATACTCATAATCATTTTAACAAATAATGGAAAACTCAAGGCTTGATTGTTAACTACATCAAGATCTGACTATGAACACTGAAACCATTTGAATATAAAGCAAAATTAACTTACAAGTGTAATAACAAAGTGAATGCAGATACAAAATTCTTGAGATCTACTTTCTTAGTAATAGCACTGTGAAGAGAAATTACAGATGTTCTTTCTCAATCACTTCATGGAACTGAAAAAGTAAGAGGCAAAACTGTTCAAATTTTATCTTCAAAAACCAGATATAAAAAGAGATAAAAACTTCTTGCCCTAATTTTAAAAAAATAGAAGATAAAAATCCCAGAAGGTATAGGCTTTTAAACTTACCCATACCTCCCAGGAACTGAACTACACGAAGGCAACATTCTGGCACTGTTCTATAATATATCCAAAAATGGGAGAAAAGAAACACAAGAAAGTGAGGCTAGAGTGGGAAAAAATCAAGTGGAAAATCACTAAGGTATATACCTTAACCTAGCTTTGACAAAATATGTAGAATTCTACAGAGCAAAGAAGAAATCATCATGACTTGTCATTTTTCATGATGAACTTTGAGGATAAGTTAATTTGGAAAGTATAGGTCTAAGGCAAATGTCCAATTTGGTGTATTGGACTCTGATACAGGATATTTCACTAAATTTCATTTGAAAAGGGTCCACCGGGCACAGTGGCTCACACTTGTAATCCCAGCACTTTGGGAAGTTGAGGCGGGCAGATCACCAGAGGTCAGGAGTTCAAGGCCAGCCTGACCAACATGGAGAAACCCTGTCTCTACTAAAAATACAAAATTAGCCGGGCATGGTGGTGCATGCCTGTATTCCCAGCTACTCAGGAGGCTGAGGTAGAAGAATTGCTTGAACCCGGTAGGCGGAGGTTGTGGTGAGCTGAGATCGCCCCATTGCACTTCAGCCTGGGCAACAAGAGGGAAACTCCGTCTCAAAAACAAAAACAAAAAAGCAAAAAACAGGGTCCTTCAACAAAGAATGTGCATACCTCCAGTAAAGAATATTTACCCAAATGAAAGGGGAAAAATAAAATCTGCAGATTGAAAGGATATATTGTGTTCTAGAAAAAATGTTGTTAATCATGCCCTAGGAAACATATTTTCTCATTCTGTTATGATGTTCAAGGATAAGGAATACTTAGTGATAAAAACAAGTCACCTTGAATAGGGAAGCTGTAATAAAAGAACTAGTATCATGCTGATGACAGATGATAATGGTATGATATCTTCAAAATCTGAAGGGCATGTATAAATCAAGAAGTTAACAAATAGCCAAGTCAAAGTACAATAAGAGTTTAATGTAACAAAGAGTAATCACCATTCAGAAAATAAAATACTAAAATTTTGAATGCTGATAAAGTGCAACTTTACTATTTTGGTAGATAATTGTCAATCTCTATGTCTTGTACCTGAACCGACTTCCCATTTTAAAGAAATCCTAGAAAGGTGGGATTTGTCTTATCTGCAGAATATAGACAGTATTAAATGTTTCATTTACCCATCCTCTGACAACTGGACCATGGATATGTACAAGAAGCATAGCCAAATTCTCCCATCCACAACTAAGACTACTGAATGCAATGTATGTAATAGGGACATTTAGGTATTTTCAGACTTTGGAGTAGAAGAAGAGGTATATTGTCACATGGAAACAACTTTCCAGAAGCATGGAAATGCATTTGCAGGGGCGTCAAAGTACATTATCATTTCAATGTGTATCCAATCATGTCAATGATCCAAGCAGTGGCAAGTATCTACCTAGCTAACTACAGAGGAGACTGATCACACAGCAGCATCTTGTGAATGCCTGGCCACCCTTGACTCCTGCCTGAGCTGAGTTCTCCAATCATTCTGTAAATTCTCTGAATTACTCAGTACATTTAGAATAAATTCATTCTCTCATGTTACCCAGTCAATTCAGTTTCTGTGTTTGCAACCAAGACTCTCCAATAATGTATAACAAATTTCAGTCAAGCGAGACATGAATCAAAATTAAGACATCAAGTTTTGAGAAGATAGGATATATTTCAGCAATTTCCTTTATTTTAATTAGTTGATTTTTCAAATTAAATGCAAATGAAGTTTAAACATATTTAATAACTTAATTTTAAAATATATATTAACTGTATACTAATATATAGAAATACTATAACATTTATATAAAACAATGGCTATGTATCTTGTTACCTGGTTTTTATCTGTATTTATCTTCAGAAAGGTTTCTGGAAGGTTACTACAAGGCCACAGTAACCAAAACAGCGTGGTATTGGTACCAAAACAGATGTATAGACCAATGGAGGAGAACAGAGACCTCAGAAATAACACCACATGTCTACAACTGTCTGATCTTCCACAAACCTGACAAAGAACAAGCAATGGGGAAAGGATCTCCTATTCAGTAAATGGTGCTGGGAAAACTGTCCAGCCATATGCAGAAAACTGAAACTGGACCACTTCCTTACACCTTATACAAAATTAACTCAAGATGGATTAAAAACTTAAATGTAAAACCCAAAACCATAAAAACCCTAGAGGAAAACCTAGGCAATACCATTCAGGACATAGGCATGGGCAAAGACTTCATGACAAAAATGCAAAAGCAATTGTAACAAAGCCAGAATTGATAAATGGGATATTAATTTTCTATTAATGATTACTGTTTTGGATTATAGGGTTTCAGTTGATTGAATAAACTTCTTTGGTACTTTTCTATACTGCTTGAATACTGTATAACACATAATTTTTATATAACTAACAAAATTATTATTTTTAAGACATTAGAAAGGAAGATTTATAGGGCTTAAAACAAATAATATTTACAAGTTCTATTTTCCTCTGAGAACACTACATGTTACTTAAACTGTTCCGTGATTGAGTGGCAGCATGTTGTAATAAAAAGTGCATTGTCCTAAGACCCAGGACTTATTCAGATTCATGACTGCGTGTTCTTGAAATATTGGCTACCTTCACAGACCATTTTCTTACATTGGAAATGAACTAATCTGGCTAAGCAGTCTCTTGGTTTTCACATTTATAAAATTTTGTGACTAAAAATTGGAATTAATGACATACTTGAACAACATATAACAACATATACATGTGTATATACACATATATACATAGTTTGATATAGAACTATAATATCTGATAAGGTTACCTTTAAGTCAATGGCACATGATCTTTTTGGCGTCTTGCACAAGGAGTTTTCTGAATACCATATTTTTCTCTGAATTAGATCCCATGTTTTATCACTGAGCTCTTTTGATAACTCCAATTTCAATCAGCATTTAAACAAATCCGCCAAGAAAAAAAGATCTCCTACTATTTATTTGCCAAGTTCCTGTACAGTTTTATAGTCCTTAATTTGCAGAAAAGAAAAATTGACATACAAAACTTAATATAGCACTTAGTATGCCAGCACAGCTTTAAGCACCTTACGTATATTCACTCATTTAATCTTGACAATATTATTATATCCTTTCTATAAATAGAGAAATTGCCTAAGATCACATAGCTACTAAGTGGTTGAACTGAATTTAAACCAATGCAGTGAGGTTCCTGAATCTGTGCTCCTACCCACTATGCAGTCAGTACTCCTCTGAGTTACCACCTTACCTCAGGTCACCAGTATTGAACTCTCTTTGTGTCAGATGCTGTTAGGCACTAGAGATTCAACAGGGCATTCAACTCGTGCGTCAACTAACTTGAAACATGTTGCTTATTTTCTTTTGAAAGCTTTTTAAAAAATTTCCTTATAGTAAAATAAACCTTAAAAATGCTCAGTTACTTACCTCACCAATGTTTTTCTGACTCCTCAACAAAACAGGCTTTCCACTCAAATCAGCTTAATTTGATTTGCCTCCCTTATACACAACTTAGTTGCTCTCCTGAAAGAGCCCTACTATACATTGGAAAGTCCTTCATTGTTTTCGTACCTGTCTACCACCTCCTCCAAATTTAAGGAAAACTCAGTGACAAATACATATGCCCCCCATGTCCTCTCCTTAGGGATCAGTTGGACAAACAACAGTTATCAAGTTTTCAGTAAGTTGAATATTTCGTTAAAGCATGCTTTATGTTGTTCAGGTGCAAGGGTTTATGTGCTTTTATTTGAAAGTGTTTGTGTTGGTGGTCGGGGAGAATAGGGAGATGAGATCTAGAAGTCAGAAATATTATAAATTCTTCAATTCTGAAAATAATTGTATTCCACTTCAAAGCAACTACTACAATTGACTATCAATATTAAAATTGTCCATTAGTTCAACAAATATCTATGAAGTGGCTACTAGATACTCTATAAATTTCATATTATAAAATCAAATTTGATTAACTATTAAAAAAATTTGAGTTTTCTAATTTAAAGATCTTAGGCATACATATTTTAAAAAAAATATATTCATTTTAAAAACCTGAGGCTTTTATCCTTAAATATCAGTTTAACCATAAAATGTTGATTAAAGAATTGAACATTTAATAACTAATTAAAATCTGTGTCTCTGATTTTATTACAAGCCATTATTGAATACACAGCTTAATACTGGTTAATGTCCACACACCAGTAAGATGATAACCAAAAATCCTTATTAATCTGGTCCTTGAGTAAAATATCAATGTGCCTTTGTATAACCTACTTACTACACTATAACAGCTATTAAACTATCATTTAGTTTCTATCATTTTTTATTCTTTACCTAAAATAAAATTTAATTCTAACATTATAATTAAATACTTGACATTCCTCCTGACATTGCCCAGATTCTAGAGACCATCTTTTGGAATGTGACTTTTATTTATTTATAGATTAGTTAATGAAAATATTTCCAAATAGTCTTTATTTAACCCATCACTATTTATATAGTGAATATAATTATATAGACATCATCTTCATCCAAAATTAACTCTTGAACTTTTCACATGCTGTTGATCCCTAATCAGTTAAAAAAGAAGGTAATTTGCTTTTCAAATATATAGATTAAATAGACATTTAAAAATCATGTAATAGAAGGAACAATTTAGAAGTTTGGTGGTATGGACTATGTTTACATAATGGCAACAGTGTCACCCTCCCTCAGCTCTCAGCTACCCTAATATTTTAAACAGCAAGGAGTACCATTTGGTAAGGCTGACTGTAAGGAGTTCTAGTTCCTGTAGAAATAGCAAGTGCCTCACTTTTATTGAACATTAGCTATTCAAGAATCATGGTGTGCCTTGTGAATTTTTTGAGATTTATAAACACAGATTCAACACAGTGAGTATTATAAATACCCACTTCAATTGTATTCTAAAGAAAAAAGTTTTTTAAATGTTTACATCAATACTTAAGATAATAAGTTAAATGCAGATATTTACTTTAGAGAACTAGGGGTTCTCTCTTTGAATGTAAACATTCAGTCTTAGGCCAACAAAAAAGAAAATGTTAATTTTTAAATGAGTGATAAATGGGATTTATATTTATAAATTTGAAAATAGGTGCAAGAAAGATTTTGATAAATAAATGAAACAAAATTAACCTTTTATTTTTCATACAGCTATAGTATTTTTGGTGATGACCTTAAGTTTCTCATAATAAAATTTATATATAGTTTTAATAGTACATTCATGATTCTTCAGTTTGGAAAGACGATAATTAAAGTTAATAAAGGACAGATTAATTCAGATAATTTAGTTGTCTTCAAATATTCATTTGTAAGTTTATTATTTGAATTTTGAATGTATTTCCTCCCTTATAGAGACAACACTGTAAATGGTGAATTTTGGTTCTCAGTCCAGCACTCAAATTTTATGAGATTTCTGCGTCTATTGCCATTTTCTCCTCAAACTTGTTCAAGATGATTTTAAAACCACAAGAGGAAAAGAATGGAAAAGGAGCATGGTAATTAACAAACAGAACCTACAGTGATAGTAAAGGAAGCCCAGGAAGAGTTTTATGCAAGAATCTCCCTTACTCCTGATATTTCCTCCTAGTTCCCACCCTGCTCCTTGGTTATAAATCAAAACTTGCCCTTATTGGATTTGGAGTCACGCCCAATCTTTCCCCTACCACAAGACCCTATTATAGTGGCCCCTATACCTATCATCATATCCCCTCTAGAATAAATCTGCTTTTCTGTCTTTAACAAGTATCATTAAACACTTTTTTAAAAATAACATCAACCATTAGTGCTTACCACTGCACAGGATGGCAGTGACTTTCAGTCTTTGGGCAGAGACCATTCCGTATGAGAGACTTGTTCAAACACGGTTTCAAAACACAAGGAGCAACAACAGAGGGGAAAAAGATGCAGGAAAAAAAATTAAGAAACAAATTTTTGGTAATATCTAAATTCAACTCAGGTATTAAGAGTCTTCAAATGACTCCTGAGTTGGATTTAGGTATCTAATTTTTTAAGTTCTTACTAAGCTAACTCAAAAGTGCTTCAGGTGTTTATGGGCTTGGTTAGGTACTATCCTTGAGCAGTAAAAAAGCTTAAGGTGATGTCAATAAATATTTATTTGTGCTGTTATGATGTTCTGGGAACATCAAACTATTTCTCATTTTCAAGTACATTTGGAGACAGTATAAATGGATTTAAAAGTTTTCAAAGTTTTTAGATATAAAATAGAAAATGTCAGGTGTTAAGTCCCCCTCCTCTAGTTTTTTTTACAGTTGTCGGGCCTTACATTTGTAGAACCTCTGTCAACAGAGTCCGAGCTGGTCTTGACCAAACCTAGGAATGTGTTATAAATTATTAAGTGAGTGCTACAGTGAAATTGATTAATATAAGGCCAATGTCCAATAGCCTGTTCACTCTCAGCCACTCTTTCTTCCTAACTCTATGATCATCCTATGATAATACAGGTGGACTTAGTTTCCTGACAGCAGTCCAGCTTCCTAATGGGAAAATATTGAGCCCTATTCTGAATCCCAGTTACTTGGATTGGATCTAGAGGCACCATGTAGATATTATCAGTCATTTCCCTATCTTAATTCTGCAGCTCAAAAGTGAGTTAATAATGTCTCAATATTTGCTTGGAGATTTTTATTTGAAGGTCTGATTAGATGAGAATCAGCACCATTCATCTGGTTTCCTTGCTGGTCCACTGATGAAGAGCCAACATTCCTAACTGCTACACTACAGTTATTGGAAACTGAACTATAAATGCTTTCCAGATTAATTCTAACTCTCAAACAATTAAGTTACTTTTCTCTGTATTCCCCATCATTTATATTTTCCTCCCCACAGTAGGGATAAATTACAGAAGTTCTTAAAGCAGAGTACATTATTTGGCATGTGTCAGCCAATACAGAAAACGTGTAAGCTCCCTGCTTCCTTCCCACAACCCTCAGTCACAGAGATGGAGACCTTCTTCTTAAAAATAGAACCACACGGGTTTCTGAGTACAACTTCCTGAGATGATGTGGCATGAGTTATTCTTAGACTAAAATGGCCATTGCCTGGCCTCCTTTCAGAGGACAAATCAAGTAGCAGAGTTAGGCCTCAGCTGGTCCTTTGAGATACCCTGAAGGTACGTGCCACAGAGTTATTTCCTGCCTTTTGTGGCATGGGCTTTTTGCCTTCAATCACTCAATTGATATATTTTTTGCTATGTACCTTTGAAATTTTATTTGTTCCTCATATTTTTCAAAGAAGTCTCCCTGTTTTTAATAATTTTTCTAAAGATGTCTGAAATACGTTTAATAACAGTCATGCACACAAGGCAAGTGCTCATCAAGGATATCCAGCAAAGCATTTAGACAAGCATACTATTTGCATAGAAGGATTGGATAATGTATCACATTACCAATAAACACTTTCTTTGCAGTAAATCCTTATAATCTCACAATTATATAACACATTAGCAATGGGGTCTATATAGAAGGTAATAATTCCTAAGGTAATTTTTTCTTGATCTGTACACTCTTAAGGCTCTACAGATTTGTATTAGCTATCTGTTGCTATATTAAAATTACTCCAAAACTTAGTGGCTTGAAAGAATAAATGTTTATTATCTCACAATCCGTGGGTCAGAATCAGAAT
This sequence comes from Theropithecus gelada, assembly GCF_003255815.1. NCBI lineage: Eukaryota > Metazoa > Chordata > Mammalia > Primates > Cercopithecidae > Theropithecus > Theropithecus gelada. The sequence continues at coordinate 61,917,358 of NC_037671.1, read as the reverse complement.
ACACCTTTGCTGTGTCCTCTGCATGAGTCTCTCACAGGCAGAAATCAAGGTACTAGCCAAGACATATATCTCAAGGTTAGACTAGAGGAGATATACCTCCAGTCTCACTTATGTGGCTGTTGACAGGCATCAGGTCTTCACTGGCCCAAGACATCAGATCCTTGCCAGTAGGCTTCCAACACTATGTTGAATAGGAGCGGTGAGAGAGGGCATCCCTGACTTGTGCCAGTTTTCAAAGCGAATGCTTCCAGTTTTTGCCCATTCAGTATGATATTGGCTGTGGGTTTGTCATAAATAGCTCTTA
>NC_037671.1:61519571-61608527 GCF_003255815.1 Theropithecus gelada | reverse complement strand
TTTTTTTTTTTTTTTTTGAGATGGAGTCTCACTTTTGTTGCCCTGGCTAGAGTGCAATGACCCCATCTCGGCTCACTGCAACCTCCACCTCCCAGGTTCAAGTGATTTTCCTGCCTCAGCCTCCCAAGTAGCTGGGACTATAGGGACCCACCACCACACTCAGCTAATTTTCATATTTTTAGTAGAGGTAGAGTTTTGCCATGTTGACCAGGCTGGTCTCAAATGCCTGACCTCAGGTGATCCACCTGCCTTGGCCTCCCAAAGTGCTGGAATTACAGGCATGAGCCAATGCACCTGGATGACATTGATATCTTAAATCGGTAAAGTAGTGGATAGATGCAGAGCGTATAGGATTCATAAGTGATTGCTGGTGTGAATATTAAGATACTAAATGCAGAAATCACAGAATTGCACCTAAGAAACTTAAATTAAATAATAGGTTCTAAAATTCAATCTGTCCAGAGGAAAACTTATTCTCCCTAAGTTAAAGTAGTTCTTGGGGCCGGGTGCAGTGCCTCATGCCTGTAATCCCAGCACTTTGAGAGGCCGAGGTGGGTGGATTGCTTGAAGTCAGAAGTTCAAGACCAGGCTGACCAATATGGTGAAACCTCATCTCTACTAAAAATACAAAAGTTAGCCAGGCATTGTGGCGGGTGCCTGTAGTCCCAGCTACTCAGGAGGCTAAGGCAGGAGAATAGCTGGAACCCAGGAGGTAGAGGTTGCAGTGAGCCAAGGTCACATCGCTGCACCCAACCTGGGCAGCAGAGCAAGACCCCATCTCAGAAAATAATAGTAATAGTAATAATAATAATAATAATAATAATGGTTCTTGGTTCTGTTTAGCCATCCTATTTTACCATTTGAGTAGGGGAATACCTTCAAGTGATAGGAAGAGATGGATACCATTAGATAACTTTGGTTAAAGGGAAGAGTAAACTATGTCCCTCTTTGTTTATCACTTCAAAATCATTCCACTGGTCAGAGTGTAGTAGAATCTAGGAAGGCTCTATTATTATTATTATTATTATTATTATTTTTTTTTTTTTTTTTTAAGACGGAGTCTCGCTCTTTTGCCCAGGCTGGAGTGCAATGGCCGGATCTCAGCTCACTGCAAGCTCCGCCTCCTGGGTTTATGCCATTCTCCTGCCTCAGCCTCCCGAGTAGCTGGGACTACAGGCACCCACCACCACGCCCGGCTAGTTTTTTGTATTTTTTTAGTAGAAATGGGGTTTCACCGTGTTAACCAGGATGGTCTCGATCTCCTGACCTCGTGATCCGCCCGTCTCGGCCTCCCAAAGTGCTGGGATTACAGGCTTGAGCCACCGCGCCCGGCCGGAAGGCTCTATTATTAATTAATCCTTTAAAATAGATTCTTCTAGTCAGTCATCTTAAAGGAAACATGCTAACAAGTATTTTCCTTTCCTCTCTTACATAATGTGAAGAATTATGTGGAATTGTGTTGTGAGAGGAGATCTGATAAAGGTCTAACCTTCTAATACACTTGCTTGGAGGAATCAAGCCACCTCAAATGTGCCCTCAAGTAACTTTAATATTTGTATAAGTCCTTGAAAAAAATGGATAAAAGGTTACCACAGGTCCAACAAGTATGGAAAGCAATATGGTCTGTACTGTGAAGATCTGCTACAGGAGATTGTAATGCCACAGCATAGGTCTGTAAGCTATTACAGAAGATGAATCAGAACCTCATCCATTCAGCAATTATTTCTTTACTAAGCATAAAATAAAATAACAATATAATTTTATGCATATATTTCTATGAATGTGTGCTAACTCGTAAAGAAGGCACATACCAGTGGAATGTCAAATCAGCTTTAGAAATGGAAAAACCAGGTACTTAGATTATGATGAATTTACCAAAAGAATGCCATGGTATAAAATGGGACCAGGCCCCCAGCTAGTTTCTGGAAGATAGTCCTTTAGATTGCATTGTGTTTAAATATCTCTATGACACCTTCTGCAAAGGAATCTGCTGAGAAACATATATTTAAGTTTGAATATATAAATATGCAAAAATGATTGCAAAGCTGCATCCTTTGTAATAAGCATAATAGTTGGCCCATTATTTCCTAAGTAACTAATGTTATTTCTCACATTTTTTCTAATAATTGTTTTAAGTAACTAACTCAATATAATTTGTCCATGTTAACAGTTTATTTTATACTCTTTTAACAAAGCTAATGATATCTTATTTTATATTTTGATTTCATTAGAGTTATGTGTTATTTTATGACATTTACTAACTATGTTTTAGTCCTAATATGCATACTTTTAGGCTAGAAAAATTCTTAGGTTGAACCATAATAACAATAAATAATTCATTTATATGAAACTGTAATTTTTACAATAGAATTCATAGAAAAAGACCCTAATTTTGTGGTAAGTGATGACAACTTGTTTGTTTCTCTTTAGAGCAAGCTTTAGGACTATCAAGTAATTGTGATGTATTTGTTAAATATATAATTATTACTCAAACCATATTAAATATTTCCAAATTGATAGAAACAGAAAGTGTAGTTAATATCTGAGAACATGACATGGATTTCAAATTTCAAATTAAAAGTCTAAAGCACAGGTCAGCAAATTTTTCTTGTAAAGGATCAAGTAGTGAATATTTAGGCTTTGTGAGCCATGTGGTCTCAGTTGCAATTACTCAACTATGTTGTAATGAAACAATCATAGGCACATGTAAACCAATAGGTGGAACTGTATTTCCATGAAGTGTTAACTTCCAAAACAAGCAACAGACTATATTTGAACTACAAGCCAGTTTGCTGACCCCTAAACTTTAGCATTTAAAGATGTATGCTTAAATTGTGACTAAAATATCACTGAGGAGGAATGTTGTTCTGGAACCTAGATTTTTGGAATCTCAGACTTGGGTTTTATTCATTACCCAAGACTTTTCCAGCTTTATGACTTTTGACAAGTTACTTAGCTCCTCTGGTGCTTCAAATTCTTAAAATGCAATTATAAATAATATCAACACCTATTTTGTAAAAATGTTTGAGAGAATTACCCAAGATATTATAATTCATGTAAAGTACTTAGCAAAGTGCATCTTGGCACATGAAAATCAGTCAGTAAACCTTCGCAGTGTTATCAGCTATTCATTTTTCTCTGAGTAAAATTATATATTTCATAATTCAGAAGGTACGTTACTTTTGCAAAGTAGCAATACACACATTATTTATTTGGGAAAAAATTTGATTGGTAAATTTTTGCCCAATAACTTTCAGCAACTTTTTCCCTTAATTCTGTTATGTTTGTTATCTAAAATGTATTAAAACAGCTCTGTATCATTTTAAGTCAACACACTTTCATTTAGTTAACCAATTATATGTATAAGTTTGGGAATGCTTAATAGGGAATACTAAAGTCTAGACACATTAGGATTTAAAAAAGCCAGATGATCTTTTACAATTAATTAAAAACCAGATTCCCATTAAAACAGGTGATTCAAAAGTTTCTACACGTTAACCACCAGTTATATGGCACAGCAACATTATGAAGAAATAATTTTGGTCTTGAAAGTGAGGGAAATGAAATGTAGGCTTTAAGTATTTCAACTGGTGCAAATTGGCAAACTCTAGAACTGTTTAAATATATTTTAATAAATAAAATAAAAATGAGTGATATTTATCATGTGCTAAAAAATAATTTTCAGTGAATTTTTCCTTACATCATTTATATATACATATTCATATACATTTATATATGGCTATACAATTGCATAAATATGTTACACAATGTTTGCCTCAGTAAAGTTTGACAAACAGATGTATTGATATAATTAATCTCTCCTGATGATTTGTCATCCTACAAAAGTAAGCATGGCTATTGCACTTGCATTTAAGGGCCTCAAGATGTTCTGATTATTGTATACATTTCACCTGATATTAAAAAATTATTATGTTGTATAATCCAATACAAATCAATTAAAAAACATAATGTTTCATTAATTGATGCACAATTGGAAAACCATAGCAGTCTGTCTTTGGAATTAGAACTGTGATATTCCATGCTGCTATGGTCTGGATGTTTTTGTATTCCCCACAATTCATGTTTTGGAACCTACTCTTCAATACAATAACATTAAGAATTGGAACCTTTAGGAGATGATTGGTTCATGAGAGCTCTGCCCGTATGAATAGGATTAGTACACTCATAAAAGAGGCTTGAGGAAGCTTATTTATCTCTTCTGCCATGTGAAGATGCAGCTAGAAGGCACCATCTTTTAAGCAAAAGAAGGCCCTCACCAGGCACCAACTCTGCTGTGATAATTTAGTCTTGGATGTTCCTGTCTCCAGAACTGTGAGCAACACATTTCTATTGTTTATAAGTTACCCAGTCTAAGGTACTTTTTAATAGCAACCTGAACAGACTGAAACACACTCTCAAGGATCTTTGTTTCTGTTTACTCCTTTGATAGAGGAAGTTTGACTTCTGAACTTCACATGTATACCAGAATTTAATGAAATACTCTGTTTTTGAAAATATCCAACTTTGAACTCTTGAAAGAAAATGATTCTGTTCACTGAAACTCTATAAGTTACTTGTAGACAATGAAATTAGAAGCCTATTGCCACTAATTAGCTTAATTTTGACTATTAAAACTTTTCTATATTTCAAGGTTTTAAAGAACATCTCCAAAAATGTTTGAGAGTATGGAAAACATCTTCAAGTGTCTATCTGAACTTTCTTTTCTCTCTTGTACTTTTGCCACTATCATGATTTAAACTAATCAGAGGACTTGATTACTAATCAAATATTTTAGAATTTCTAAATTATGGTAAAAAAAAAAAAAAAAAAAGACCCAGTGAATCTCCAGAACTCAGTATATGGGTTAAATAACTCTCATTACTCTTGATTTTTTTCCAAGCTTCAGTTGGTAGGGTGTTTAACGATAAGCTGAGCTGGTCTTTTCACATTTGATTCTAATAACTGTAAGACAGAAACCAAGATACCTAAAATGCATTAATATGTAAACACATGGTTTGCCTCACATGTTTAAAGTTCTGGAGTTTTACTATCAGAGACAAACTAGATTTAAATTAATTGAAAAATGAAGAAGGAAGTTGTTAACATAAAATAATAAAGAATTTTTAAAGGATAATGGTCTACTATTTTTCCCCCTCCTAAAATGATGAAATTATTAATTATACAACCTTCCTCAACACAAATCAAAATATATTCAAAAGGTATCCATCTTGTATTTCTCATGCTTTTATATGAGTTTTAAATATGCTTTCTGAAAAATAGCTCATATAATTTTCCTTGAGGTTTATTGGTGATCTTAAGGATTGTATTTAAGAATAACATTTTAAAACAACCTGAAAGTCTACCGCTCTAATGTCCTTGATTTATTACCTCTCCACATACAAGTCAGTCCTTAAAAGGAGCAACTGAAAATCTGTAGAGAAAGGCAATTCAGCAAAGCTAACTGAAATGAGTAATGCAGGACATGGCATAGAAGGAGCCAGGGGTGTCCTGGAGAATGTTTTTCCTAACTCAGGAAGCCCAGTTGTGCATATCTCTTCCCAACTCTGTGTCAGTGACATTGTGTTGGTAGCATGAAATCAGCCACATTGGGAGCATTACATCACAGAAATCAGACAAATGTTACAAAGTAAGTCTTTTATATTTTGTTTTATTTTTGTTACTCTGGAGAGCTGGCTCAAAAAGGTTTATGAGCACACCATTGGACACAAATCATGATTAACAAGTTTTTGATAAGGATTCAAATATATTTTATTTAGGTTTAAAAATATTCTCACTTAGAATTGTTGTGAGTGGAATAAATAAGGAAAGGAGAAGAATTAGTAAAAATTAATAGCAATTATATTGCCTTTATTTTAGACAGTAGACTATGTATTATTAATTCATTCCATTAATCATTTCTTGTTTTGTCTTATATGTAATGTGTGCCAAACACTATAGCTTGGTGAAAGAGTTTTGGAGATAAATAAGAAGGGTCTTGCACCTAAGGAGATCATATCTAAAGGAAAAACACATAAACAGAATATGTGTTAAATACAAATGCAGAGATGTGCATGAGATATTGAAGAAACATCAAAGAAGAGGAACCAGGAACAGTGTAATGAGTACATGGTGGACTCCTAGAGAAAGTGGCATCTAACTGCTAAATAAAGCTTCTTGGAATGTAGATACTAGCAAAAATACTGTTTTTTAAATTAGTAACAAAAAAGTAAATCTTGTCACTTAAAATTTTAAGTTTAATATTGATTCTTTGGCCAGGAAAGGAAACTTCAGAAGTGTGAGTAGGAGCAGACCTCCAGCCCTTTGCTTTTATTTCTGAGGCTTCTCACCCTCAATTTTTAAAATTGAAACACTGGACCACTGTCAGCCAGTTAAAGATAAATAGCATGGCTCCCAGCCTTTCCATGAGAGGACTTTGTCAATGCCCCATGGTCCTCATGTGGTGGGAATGTTAGTTCTATTCTAAACCAGTTTCCTTTCATGGAGGACTTAGCCATCATGTGGGGCTGGAAGGAGGTCCTGGGGCAACTGAAGGCATCTAGCTGAAGGCTACACCTCAGTTTTACCTGAAGGCCCCTGGGCTAACTCCAGCCCCCAACATCTCATTAATATGTTGGCACCAGGACTTCTAGACTTTTCTATCACATTTTCTTTCTTTATGTTCATGGCTACCATATTTCATATCCCTTCTTTACATGCAATGTTGCGGTGTTTTTACAGTCCAGGGAGATAATCTTGTTGGGTAAAGTTAGCGAGTCCCTTAGTAACCAGAAATGTAACTCAAAATATTGCTGCTTCTGTGATTTCCTTGGGATAGGGGGATTTCAATATTTCAGTCTAAACTTTCACCTAGTAAGGGCCTTTTTGTCCCCCAGTGATAGACATTCATTGCACGGTATAAAGGACGTTTTACTTTGAGTGAATACCCTCTTTTCCATTTGATTTTTTTTTTCCATGTAAGAACTCATCACTGCCCAGTGAATTTAAGCAGTTCCTCTATGAGACAAGTTAATTTTTTCCTATTAGGAGGCATCTTGTTAGAACAGCCCACCATGTCCACATCTCTCTTTCTAACCTCAGCCTGGCAAGAATTTAGAGTCAGAAGTTTTACCTAACATTTCAAATCCTACAGTACCATCTAGTGGGATGGGATTTTTCCCCATGAAGAGCCTGTTGTCTCTTTGCCCAAAACCTCTATTTCCCCAATTCCTTTCCCTCTTATGTCCCCTTCTCAGTGATCAGCCCCACGCCCTATTTGTAAGCAGAAAAACTCCACTTTCAACAGTTGAGAGGAAGCTCCCCTTGAGAAGCAAATTCTAACCTCAGTGCTATCCCTATTAAACAAAGGACAGCCATTAAATCCCTATGTTCTTTTGAGGCCCTGTTCTTCATTCAACTAAACTGGCATTTAAACAAAGAGGGAATTTTATTTTTGGAAGTCAATCAGTCCTATTCTTTAGGATTTCAATGTTTCACTGTGAAAATAGCAAGGGAAGCCAGAGATAGTTTAGAAACACTCCCTCCATAAGAGGGTCTCACCCAAATCCAATGATTGTACAATCTCTTCCAGATCCCTGGGGTACCCTTGGAGCCTTATGTGCCAAGTGGCTAGGAAACAAGCAGGGCAGAAATCTAGAGTATTGCATAGGTAAGCATGACTATTACTGTAGACTAGCTCCTCCGGGATCATGGGTGAAGGTCATGCTTGCATCCACGGATGGCACCTATGATGGTTGCTGGGACCCAGAGAAGACAGGAGAAAAGAGGGAAAGGGGGATGCCCTTTCTATCTTTCTCTCCGCCCTGGATCACTATAAAGGAGGAAAAAGATGCCTTCATATCCCCACTTTCTAGATGGGCAACAACCCATCTTCAAGCCTGCACTCCATTCAAGTGTAGCCTGGATCTCTTTTAACCCTTAGACTCTGAAGTTTGCTCTCAGCAAGCCCCATCTTTACTCATGTATAGATACCTTCCAGGATTTAACCCAAGTATTTAAACTCTCCTGGAAAGATGTTATGTTATTCTTAAATCAAGCCTTAACAGCTGTTGAGAAACAGGCAGCCCTACATTAACAGAGAAATTCAGAGATGGACAGCATGTCTCCTATAGCCAGTAAAAAAAAAAAAAAAAAGCCAGTGAAAAGGGGAAAGAAGGTTAGAAAAAGGTAGGATCCTTATTCCCAGTAGAAAGAGAGGCAGTGACCCTTGAAAATCCTAATTGGAACCCTGGTAATCCCACAGATTAGTGGAAAAGAAAACACTTTCTGATGTGTATATTAGAGGGCTTACAGAGGCCCAGAGCCAAACCTCTTAACTATCCTAAGCTATCCGTGATAAATCAAAAGCTAGATAAAAATCCATCAGCCTTTTAAGAAAGGCTAGACAGGCTTTGGTAAAACACACCTATCTCCTAATTCAATTGAGGAACAGTGAATCTTGAAAGACAAGTTTACTCAGGTGGCCTCTGATATCAGAAAGAAACTGCAGAAACAGGCTATCGGACCAGATGGCACCTTAGAAAATCTCCTAAGAATAGCCATCTTGGTCTTTTATAATAGAGACAAGGAGGAGTTCCAGGAAAAGGAGAAGAAATACAAGAAAATGCAAAGAGAAGAGGGATACCTTGGAATGGAATGAAGTTCTGGGACTCCATAAGCCGACTGTTCAAGCCAGCCCAATACACTGGTCAGTAACAAGCTGCTACAGGCCTTCATCTTGTTTTATGTCCTTGAACATGACCTGTAACCCCATGACAGTACTTTGTTTCAGCCTCTGCCATTTTACAATGGCAGCCTAGGTTCAATCCTGGCTTGGGGAATGAATACTTTCAAGTTAATAGCTGTGTAACTTTTACACAACTAATTCTCTTCCCCCTTCACGAACAACTTCTAACTTCCTTTCTTAAATCTTCCTTTCTCTAAGTTGCCTTTAAATATTCTAGATTTTGTGAAAGCTTCTTACCACTCTTTTGAAAATAGCTTGTACACTCACAGTTAAGTCATAACCTAATTGAGTCTTGTTGGTTTCAACTGTGAGGTTACTGTTGGTAAATTGGTTACTGCTGGAAAAGTTCAAAATCCAGAACTGTTAACTGCTTGGTGTGGATAAAAGCAGGTAACAAGTATTTAAAACAATTTTCTTAAAGAGTGCTCAGCTTAATTTAAAGTGGATATCCAAGTTATAGGTATATTTAAAGGGAACGTTTGTTTTTCTCTTCTTGGATCTTGTTTTTCTGGAAAAGGTTTTTTCTTGGTTGACTGAATTATTTTTCTCCATTTTGTTTTGCTACACTTAACGCATGCATGAGAGGCCCTAAGATAATTTCTGATGGCCTGAGGCTCCTTGGGAAAAGCAGAAAAGGTGACAAAAATTCCATTTTGGGAGAAATATCTATTTTCCTCATGGAACCCCAGGAATTAGAGGTGGATAGTTCCCTCTCAAAATCTGGTTTCTTTGTCTTCAAGCTATACCTGTTTATTAGGTCCTAGATACGTATGCATGCTTTCCTAGTGTTGCTCTTAAAGGGCCCCACCAAGAGGCCAATAATCCAATTAGACAATTGACAAATGAAAAATCTTGTAACTACTGGATCTTCTTCTGCTTTTCTGTGTAGTTATATATGTGTTGTGTGTGATGTCTATAAAAAGCTGTAATTGATTGGCTTAGAGAAAAATGAGAGCTTAAATCAAATATTTTTAAAGAAAAAATAAAAGTTATAGAGGGGCATGCCCAAGATGGCCAAATAGGATCAGCTCCAGCCTCCAGTGCTCAGCATGAGTGACACAGAAGATGGGGGATTTCTGCATTTTCAACTGAGGTACCCGGTTCATCTCACTGGGGCGTGTCGGACAGTTGTCACTGGTCCACAGGTGCAACCTGACCAGCGAGAGCTGAAGCAGGGTGAGGCATCACCTCACCTAGGAAGTGCAAGGGGGAAGGGAATTCCTTTTCCTAGCCAAAGGAAATTGAGACTCACAACACCTGGAAAATCCAGTAACTCCCACGCTAACACTGCGCTTTACCAAGGGTCTTAGCCAATGGCACACCAGGAGATTATATCCTACACCTGGCCCAGAGGGTCCCATGCCCACAGAGCCTCCCTCATTGCTAGCACAGCAGTCAGAGATCTAACTGCAAGGTGGCAACAAGGCTGGGGGAGGGCCACCCGCCATTGCTGAGGCTTAAGTAGGTAAACAAAGCTGCTGGGAAGCTCAAATTGGGTGGAGCCCACCACAGCTCAAGGAGGCCTGACCCTCCAATTATATCAATGTTTTTTCTTGGATGAGGGGGCAGCCAGGGTGGTCACTACTGAATGTTCAGCACCAGTATTGACCAAAAAACTTAATGTCCTTGCCCCCAATTGTAATCCTGACCATGGGCTCCTTGGAGGCACTTGAGTCTAGTTACCTTGAGTCCAATAGCCCTTCAGCCAGATTGAACAAAGCTCCCTCGTCTTTATCTGAGGTCTTTTGCTCTGAACCACCTTGCTTTTCATCCTATTTCCTTACAATAGGCACATTGGTTACATTGCAAACGTGGGCGATTAGACTGGGTATTCATCCCAGAATACCCCTTTCCCTCTCCTTTCAGGGGAATTCCCTTAATGGCCGTGGCCAGTAAGTTGGTGTTTCACCTAGCCTGGTGTTCGCCTTCCTTATGACTTTCTCTGCGGCTTGTTGCATCTCTATTCACAAACACTTGATTGGCTATTTCCAGTAACTGTGAGGTATTCCTACCCACAAACCCAGCCTGTTTCTGCAATTTTCTCCTGATATCTTCCACACTTTGACTAAGGCCATGTTAATCATGTGTTGATTTTCAGGGCTATCTCTATCAAAAGGAGCGTACATACGGTAAGCCTCACACAGTCTTTCATAAAATTGCGCTGGACTCTCTTCTTTTCCCTGGATGACCTCAGAGACCTTATTTACATTTGTAGCCTTTCGAGACCCTTTCTTTAGACCTTCTATTAATGCCTCACAGTACCATCTTAGCCTCTCCATGTCTGGTCCCTCGTTCGGGTCCCATTGGAGGTCTGTTCCTGGCAGTTGAATTCTTACATATTCTTGGGTTTTGGTAATTGGCTGGGATGTGCTACTCTAGCCACTTAGTTGCCACCTAGAGCACCCGTTGCCTGTCATCTGTATTAAAGAGGTATATGAGCAGCTGGTGGCAGTCAGTCTAAGTAGGATTATGAGTCTATATAATAGTTTGGGGCAAGTCAATTAAAACTTGAGGCTTTTCAGTGTAAGATGGAGTGTTATTTTTCCAATTGAGGTCAGCAGATGTGAAAGGTTAATACACAAAGGCACGCCTTTCCACCGTGTGTCTATCCTCATCTACCCCAGTATATTGCTGCTCTCTCAAGGGCATTTGGATTCCAGTCTTGGGCCATAAGTGAGCTGCCAAGGGAGGAGTTTCTCTGAGGTTTCACTTCCTCTCTTTTCTACTCTGGGTGGTCTAGGGATGTGGTTATCTGGTGGAGGTGTAGGTGCTGTGGGCTCAGGGGTGGCAAGCCCTTCCTCCCGACAAGGAGAGGGTGTTGCCGGTACCAGTTCCTGCCATGATTCTTCTAGTGTTGGGTCAGACAGGACTTTTGGTGCCAACTTCCCTCAGTGGGTGGAGCGAGAACCTTCCTTAACTAACTGTCCCTTTGCTACTAGTACTGCTGCTGCCTGTCCTCTTAACCACTGTGGGGAGTCCAAAACTAGCTGTAACCAAGAATCTATATATGGGAACTGATCTGGGTACCCTGGCTTACAGGTTACTCTGTGCCATACCTTCGAGACAAGGGACTGGTCCAGGCTTCCTTCTGATGGCCAACCCACCTCTAATGCTGGCCAGTCTATCTCACACAAAGTTCTAAGTTTTCCTGGTGTCATGGTGACTCCATAGTCTCCCTTAAATCCCTTTTTGAAATTTTTCAACATAATTCCTAGTGGAGTGGGCTTATTTTGTGCCTGACTCATGTTTCCTCAAGACAAAACACCACGCTCACACCACATGCACACCACAAAACAAAGAACAAGTAAAAAGAGCACACACACACTTTTACAGTTTATGCCAAACGAGGATCAAAACCAAAATCAGAGTATCAAGAAATCTAAACCAGGTCAAAACAAAAACCAAAGTATCAAGCAATCCAAGTCAAGTCAAAAACAAAAACCAAAGTGCCGGTACAAGCACACCATGGGTGATCAGGCCACGCTTCCACTTAAATGGAGTAGGCAAGTTCCCAAGACTAGTCCTGTCAAGCAATTTAAACCAAGTCAAAACCAAAACCAAAGTGCTGATAAAGGCATGACGTGGGTGATCAGGCCATGCTTCCACTCAAATGGAGTGGGCAAGTTCGTAAGACCAGTCCTGTCAAGCAATTCTAACCAAGTCAAAACCAAAATCAAAACCAAAGTGCCGATTAGGCCTTGCTTCCACTGAAATGGAGTGGGCAAATTTCAAAGACTAGTCTTACCAAGTTTTATGTCCAGAATCCAAGTGCCTATTCCTTCCCAGGGTTCAGCCACTGTGTTGATCCTCCATGGGGGTCTGCCGTACACTGCTCTGGTGAGGCGTCCCACCAGGGCAAATGCCTACCCGGGAGCGCTCTTAGGATTCGTGTAGCTTGTGCTTGTTGGAGTCTCCTGGAAGGATGTTCCACAGGGTAGGCTTAAGCCACCTAAGGAGCTGCATCAACCATCCACCAATCGCCTCGCTTCCCAGTCAGGGAACCAAGAAAGGTAGCAGGACCAGCCCTAGATAAAACTCTTCAGACATGGAGTTAAAGAAAGAAGGGGTTTATTGGGCCTGGGGCATCAACAAGACTCCTGTCTCAAGAGCCGAGTTCCTCAAGTGAGCAATTCCTGTCCCTTTCAAGGGCTCACAACTCTAAGGGGGTGCGTGTGAGAGGGTCGTGATTGATTGAGCAAGCAAGGGGTACATGACTGGGAACTGCATGAACTGGTAATTAGATCAGAACAAAACAGGATAAGGATTTTCACAGTGCATTTCTATACAATGTCTGTAATCTGTAGATAACATAACCAATTAGGTCAGGGGTCGATCTTTAACTACCAGGCCCAGGGTGTGGCACTGGGCTGTCTGCCTGTGGATTTCATTTCTGTCTTTTAGTTTTTACTTCTTCTTTCTTTGGAGGCAGAAATTGGGCATAAGACAATATGAGATGTGATCTCCTCCCTTACAACTATTATTCATAGAACCAGAATGCACCAATCCCTCACTCAAATACTATTACATAAAGTTAACAATACTTAAATGCTGATATGAAGTCAATAAATCTTATGTCACATGATAAAGGAAAAAGAAACAAAATGAAGATATTTTCTTGGTACAAGTGTATAAATGCACAAACATGTTTTTAACAAAAGAATGAGAAAATATGTGTGACAATTACAGTCCTTGTTTCTGTAGCTGGTCACATGGTCATAGCTGGTATTGATAATTACCTTCTTCACTACCCATTCTGTATTCCCTTTTTCTTCTGCAAGCAGCTCAGCAGGTCATGTTTTCTTTTTCTCCTGGTGGAGTGACCCAGACCTTCATTCCTGAAGGGTCTGGACAATTTGTAGTTTTGCCTGGATTGGGCTGTTGTGGTTTCCCATTGACCTTAAACACAGGACTTGGTAATACTAACAGATGCCCTCAAGGATCTTCTGTATTCCATGCATACTCTTTCTTACCTCTCTTATGCAGTAGTAGCCTGATTTCAGTTTCAAAATTGTCTCTACTGGCTCCTGGTTTTTGTATGCTACAGAGGGCCCCTGAAGTATCCAGAAGAGAGGTAAACAGAATCATCTAACATATTTAGAAACATGGGATTCCCAAATTGATGTTTAATCTTTTTCAGGCTATATTTTAGTAGATAATATTAGTATATGTCCCCAAAATAATACGGGATGTCTGTAAATAGGGTGCCCATTACCTGGAGGTTTCTTTGTGGGGGAAAATGAAACCATGGACATTAACCAAAGCCAAGCCCCATGAATTCAAATCTTAGCAGGCATAATATAGTCACTAGTTATCTGGGTATGCCAGCAGCCTTGGGATTTTTGAGCTTTCCTTACCCCACCCTTGTTTCATTTTAGTGCATGTCTTCTAATAACCCAAATTGTTTCTTCTCACTTAGAAGCTATAAAACTCTAGATGGTACTATAAATGGAGTTCAAGATGGAGATGGCTTTCTTCCAAGGACCCGTGGATAAGCCCTAAGAGAAACCCTAGATGCTGTTCCCCTACACAATGCCCCTCTCTAGCAGGAAGTAGTTAGAAGAATCATTGCCCCATTACCCCTAACAGCAGTTAGGGTGTCCACCCCTGATGAGTGAAATGAGAGAGGAAAAAGGAAGAAACTCGTCAGTATGGCAGTTAGGGTGGGTCCTCAATTGATTTCTTTCAAACAAAAATGGAGCCTGCAGGCACAGAGAAGGGAACTTGCACAGGGGGGCTTGCCTAAAACATGCCCACAGCCACTCAGATAAGAAAGGCTACACAGGTGACTTGCCCAGCCATACTCACAAGGAAAAATCCCATCTTCTGAGACATGCACAATAAGGGGAACAAAGCAATATGGAGTAACTCAAGCTAAGTGCCTGCATGCACGTTAGGATGGGGTTCAACTCTAAAAAGGGCATTCAACTCTAAAAAGTGCAACCCATTCGGGTTCCCCCTTTGCTCTGGAGAGCTTTTGCCTTTCACTTATTAAATTTTTGCTCCAACCTCACCCTTTGTGTCCTTGTTTCTTAATTTTCTTGGATATGAGACAAATAATTTCAGGTGATACCTCACACAGTGAGAGACTGCCACATTGTGTTGCATTGGTGAGGGTGTAACAATATCAGATATTTAAATCTATAACAACAAAATGTTAGATATTTAAATCCATAACAACAAAAACATCTTTCCCTCTAATAAAGCAGACATCTCACTACTCCCTCTGGATCTAGCTATATACATCTATCATTATATTATTGTGACATTTCCTGTGTTCAAATTGTCAAAGAGAATTTGATATGTTCTCAGATTCAGCAATGATAGTGTAACTGCCTGATGGGTTCTTCCTACCCACTGCACAAACAAAATGAATTCATGGAGACTATAGCATTGTAGTAAAGACAGATTATAATTGATGTGAGGTCAGCCACCTCATGCCAAAGAAGGAGTTATTACTCAAATCAATCTCCTCGAAGGCTCAGAAGTTAAGAGTTTTTCAAAGATAGTTTGCTGGGGGGATGCTAATTGGATAGGTCAGAGATGAAATCATAGGGAATCAAAGGTGTCCTCTTGAGCTGAGTCAGTTCCTGCATGGGGCCACAGGACTGGTTGGCTGGTCTGGGTAAGACCATCAGGTTATCAGGAATGCCAAAGCCTGAGAAATCATCTCAAAAGGCCAATCTTAGGTTGTACAAAATTGATGTTATCTGCGGGAATAATTGGAGAATTTGGAAACTTGTGTATTAGACCATTTTCATGCTGCTGAGAAATATACACAGAAGACTGGGCAATTTACAAAAGAAAGAGATTAATTGGACTTACAATTCCACATGGCTGGGGAAGCCACACAATCATGGTGGAAGGCAAAGAGGAGAAAGTCACATCTTACATGGATGACTGCAGACATAATGAGAGACACCGTGTGCAGGGGAGCTCCTCTTTTTAAAGCTATCAGATCTCATGAGATTGTTCACAATCATGAGAATCGCATGGGAAAGACTTGCCCCCATGATTCAATTACTTCCAACTAGGTCCCTCTCACAACATGTGGGAATTCAAGTTGAAATTTGGGTGGGGGCACAGCCAAACCATATTATTCCACCCTTAAACCCTCAGAAATCTCATGTCCTCACATTTCAAACCAATCATGTCTTTCTGACAGTCTCCCCAAGTCTTAGCTTATTTCAGCATTAACTCCAAAGTCCACAGTCCAAAGTCTCATCACAGACAAGGCAAGTCTCTTCTGCCTATGAGCCTGTAAAATCAAAAGTAGATTAATTATTTCCAAGATACAGTGGGGGTACAAGCATTGGGAAAAGACAGCAAATCCAAATTGAAGAAATTGGCCAAAACAAAGGGGCTACAGGCCCCATGCAGTACAAAATTCAGTGGGGCAGTCAAATCTTAAAGCTCCAAAATGATCTCTTTGTCTTCATGTCTCACATCTGGGCCATGCTGATGCAAAAACTGGGTTCCCATGGACTTAGGCAGCTCTTCTTCGTTGGCTCTACAGGGTACAGCCTCCCTCCTGGCTGCCTTCACGGGCTGGCATTGAGTCTCTGCAGCTTTTCCAGGTGCACAGTGCAAGCTGTAGGTGGATATATCATTCTGGGGTCTGGAGGATTGTGGTCCTCTTCTCACAGTTCCATGAGGCAGTGCCCCCGTAGAGACTCTGTGTGGGAGCTTCAACCCCACATTTCCCTTCTGCACTGCCCTAGCAGAGGTTCTCCATGAGAGCCCTTCCCCTGAAGCAAACTTTTGCCTGGGCATCCAGGTGTTTCCATACATCCTCTGAAATCTAGGCAGAGGTTCCCAAACTGTAGTTCTTTACTTCTGTGCACCTGCAGGTTCAACATCACATGGAAGATGCCAAGACTTGGTACTTCCACCTGCTGAAACAGCAACTCAAGCTGCACCTTGGCCTCTTTTAGTCACAACTGGAGTGACTGGGACACAGGGCATGACGTTCCTAGACTACACATAGCAGAAGGACCCTGGGCTGGGCCCACAAAACCATTTTTTCCTCCTACACCTTTGAGCCTGTGATGGGAGGGATTGCCATGAAGACCTCTGACATGCCCTGGAGACATGTTTCCCATTTTCCCGGGAATTAACTTTTGACTCCTCACTACTTATTTCTACAACTGACTTGAATTTCTCCTCAAAAAAGTGGAATTTTCTTTTCTATTGCCTTGTCAGGCTACAAATTTTTCAATTTTTATTATCTGCTTCCTTTATAAAACTGTATGCCTTTAATAGCACCCAAGTCACATCTTCAATGCTTTGCTGTTTGGAGATTTCCTTTGCCAGATACCCTAAATCATCTCTCTCAAGTTCAAAGTTTCACAAATCTCTAGGGCAGGGGCAAAATGCCAGCAGTCTCTTTGCTAAAACATAACAAGATTCATCTTTGCTTCAGTTCCCAACAAGTTTCACATTTCCATTTGAGACCGCCTCTGTCTGGACTCTATTGTCCATACCACTATTAGCCCTTTGGGCAAAACCATTCAACAAGTCTCTAGGAAGTTCCAAACTTCCCCACACTTCCCTGTCTTCTTCTAAGCCCTTCAAACTGTTCCAACGTCTGCCTGCTACCCACGTCCAAAGTTGTTTCCACATTTTCAAGTATCTTTTCAGCAACATCCCACTCCTAGTACCAATTAACTGTATTAGTCCATTTTCACACTGTTGATAAAGACATACTGGAGACTGGCCAATTTACAAAAGAAAGAGGTTTATTAGACTTACAGTTCCACATGGCTGGGAAAGCCTCATGATCATGGAGGAAGGCAAGGAAGAGCAAGTCCCATCTTACATGGATGGA
This sequence comes from Theropithecus gelada, assembly GCF_003255815.1. Classification (NCBI taxonomy): domain Eukaryota; kingdom Metazoa; phylum Chordata; class Mammalia; order Primates; family Cercopithecidae; genus Theropithecus; species Theropithecus gelada. Next base: position 61,590,960 of record NC_037671.1, on the reverse strand, counting down.
AGCAGTCAAAAAGAGAAAGAGTTTGTGCAGGGGAACTCATCTTTTTAAAACCATCAGATCTTATGAGACTTACTCACTATCATGAGAACAGCATGGGAAAGACTTGCCCCCATGATTTAATTATCTCCCACTGGGCTCCTCCCTCAACACATGGGAATTCAAGATGAGAGTTGAATGAGAACACAGCTAAACCATATCATTTTGTGACCTCAGGACTAATAGCTAGTAATTATTTAGAATTCAGGCCCCTCTTATCCTTCTAACTTGGTGGCCTCTCCTTAGTTTTCATAAGGGAAGTTTAGTTTTGAAAAAGGGCTATTATAATTTAAATCACAAACTAAATTTCACCCAAAGTTAGCTTGGCCCCTGCCCAGGAATGAACAAAAACAGCCAGCCTTGAGGCTAGAAGTGAGATGGAGTCAGTCATGTCAGATTTCTCTTACTGCCATAATTTTGCAAAGGCATTTTAGGAAGAAAGGCAACATTTTCCACGTTGATTTTATTTTTAGGGGCTCTGACATCTATATCCACAGGTATACTTACTCAACTATGTTTTGCATATGTAAAATAAAATATATTTTGTGCTCGGGTTATAGGAGTGATTTATTAGACATTAGTTAAATAAATAGTAAGTTCTTTAAAATGTTACACAAAATGAATTTGAATACTTGAATGCATAGAACATGTCCAAATTGCACTAGATGCTTTTTGAAGATTTCCAGAGGTACTTTTACTCTCTTTGCACACAATGGCAATTTAAATAATAGAATGGCTTGACTATTGGTTGTGTGAAAAGAAGTGAGAGAGGAGAAAGGAAGAAACTGATCAGGCAGGCAGTTAGGGTGGGTCCCAGGTTGAATTATCTCAAACAAAAGAACAGCCTGCAGTCACAGATAAAGGAACATGCACAGGGGAGCTTGCCTAAGACATGCCCACAGCCAACAATATAAGGAAGTCTACACAGGTGACTTGCCCAGATATGCCCCCTCAATGGAAAATTCCATCCCCTGACATATATGCAGAAAGGAAAACAAAGCAATATGGAGTAACTCAAGCTAAAACCCCACAGGCAGATTAGGAAGACTGGGTGGAGCTATCAGCAATTTGTGGCTTATGCAAATGAGATGTCTAGCCCTCATCAGTTGTTTATAAAAGCCTTTGCATTCAACTGTAAAAATGGCAACCCTTTACCAGGCCACTTCTCCACAGCAGAGTGCTTTGTTCTTTTGCTTATTAAACTTTCACTCCCACTTCACCCTTTGTGTCCACACTCTAATTCACTTGGTCTTGAGACAAAGAACTCCAGGTGATACCTCACAACAAGAGACTGCTACATTGTAGTGCATTGGCTAGACTATAGCAGAAGTAATTAACAATAGAAATAATGGCTTCCATTTTACACTACTGGACATTGAGCATTAAAGCCAGATAAATCACCTGAAAGCCTGAATTAAAATGAACGAAATGTTATTCGTCCAAATCTTAGATTATGTAATACTTTTCAGGCCCCCAAGTCATTGCAATAAGGCAAAAGCTTCAAATTACATCACTGAATGTTTACTTTCCTCAATTAGTTATGTCGAGCCTTAGTCAGGAGGCGTCGTTAGTAAATTTATAAGAATGTTCTCCAAGTAATTTTTCAGTGATGAGGTCTAAAACATAAAGAAGATACAAAGAATCAATCTGAAAAATAAATCTGTTAGAGTTTGAACTACATGGTAGATTTCAAATAGTGAAAACTTAATATCCATGGAGCTGTCTTTATGGAGAAATATTATGATACACACATAGCATAGTCACCTTGAACACTGTGTAATGATGAAAAATGCTAAATTGTATCCAACAGAATGTCTTAGAGGGGTAAATGTGAAGGTTATCCAAAGGAGAATAAAATCTAAAAATTAAAATAATAACAAATAGTTGAATAATGCATTACATTTTCAAAATACTTTAAGGAATAATGTTTCATTTACTCCTAAAAATACTCTGTCCAATGGAATTATTTTTATCATGAATCATATGATATTTACCTTACTTGAAGACAGAGGACTAAAAAGAGCTGTCATTCAGATTTGATCAGCAGTATTCAAATTCCAAATTCTGGATTCCTCATATCATGAGAAGAATTTTTAAGAAATTCCTTTAGCCAGAATGGAGGTGAATCACTTAATTATGCGAGTGGACATAGTGAAAATGTATCCTGATCACTTGGGTAATTTCTCTTGGTGGTACTGGTGGTGGTGAAATGTTCTGATCCATTCAGTGTATATCCTAGGGTAGACAATGTGGCCCTTTATTGTCATTCAATCACAAATTCCTTTTCTCTTCTGTGATATGTGAAGAAAAGGTGAAAAAATTTTCCAAAGTTTTTTGTAAGGAAGTAAAATTCAAGTAAGTTCTAAACCAAAAATCTTTAAAGCAAGTGATTTTGTGGATGTTAAACTCTTTCAGTATAGACAGCTGGATAATTTGAGTACACAGAAAGAAAACTTTCTGAGAGAAGGAATACTTACTGCCTGGGAACACCAGGGGAGTTTCTTTGGTGGTATCCTAACCAAAAATAGAAATACATGTAATGTAATGACTGTTCCTTGGCAGTTTTAGGTGATGCCTGGCTTTTGAATAATGTAAGTTAAACCACAAGGTGTATATAAAACTTCCAATAAATTTAATTTATTAAAGACTATTTATATCCAAAATGTTAAAGGATAAATAGAGATAAATACAATCAGGTATCTGAACTCCAAACATTTATAATTTATTTAGTGATGCTGCACACAGAGATTTTTTAAAATATTACAATAAATAGTATATAATAGATGATAATAAAGTGAAAGACAAGAAAAAAAAAGAAAATTCTTCACTGGGAAGATGATACAGCAGACATCATATAGAATTATGATAAGGAATGGACAATAAGTCAAAACGGTGGAAGGGGTAACTAAGAAAAGACATGCTTTGAGAGAGGTTTGAGTTTGGGGATGGCTTGATGAGGCCAGCATAAAAGGATCTTGCCAAGAAGACTGAGAACTAGAGATCTAAAGACACAGTGGTAACTTAGAAGCCCTGGGAGGCCAGAGAAAAAAAGAGTCTCAAATGAATTCAGGTCTTTAAAGTATTCATTGTCTCTGGCACATAAAGATAATTGTTTCATTTCCAGTTCAGTTTCCAAGCAGTAGAAATCGGTGGAAGAAGAAAGTAATGTCAATGAAGTAAAGAATGAATGGAAGAAAAAAAAGAGAAGATGTGGGGTGGGTGGAGTAACACTTCTTCATAAAGAGCTGTGGGATGAAGATGCTTAGTTGAGTAGCAAAGCGTCTCAAAGAGCAAACTTAAAGGGCAGAGGAAAAAGAGCCAGTAGAGACTGTTGTAAGAGGAGAAGACAAACTAAATGAGTCATTGCCTTGGATGAGACTGAATCTCTCTGACCCAGAGAAAATGAGGTAACTTGCCCTGAGTAGAAGGAGGGACTCTTTATCTTCTAAGACTGGAAGAAAAATGAAATATATGGGTAAGGTTAGGTACAGATGTATGGTTGTGTAGTATGGATAAGTAAAAGTGAACAGAAATTGAGAATATTCATTTTTACTTGCTCCAGTTTTCTACTTGAAGTAGAGTTACTAGAAGATTGTGAGGCAGAATAAGATTTGAAAAGTGGAATAGTCAGTGAAGGGAATAAAAGATGAATCTAAGGACAAATGAATGGATCACTAAGTAGATTTGAGGCTCCATCTCTGTTTGAAAATCATTATTTTTTGGTGTCATCAATCTACATGGTTGCACTTCTTAATTTGAAAAACAGATTTAGAAGAACTTAGGAAGCTGCATCTGTATGAGGAAAAGGACTGTAGATTTGAGTCACAATTCCAATTTTGCTAGACATTTTCAGCAAAATGACAGGAGTACAAGATGGTTGAAAGTGTTTGTGAGTACAATTTCAGAAGAGTAGGCTAAGCCCAGAAAAGTGAGATCAGAATCATTTAACATATTGAGTTAAAGTGGAGGGATAGAAGAATTGGAGTTATGAAATTGAAAAGAAATTACAAACGAAGTGATGTCTAAGTGGTCAGAGGACTGGAGGTTGTGGTTCGATAATGAGATTAAATTGAGACATCTGATTTTTAACAACTTAAAGTGATAAAAAAAAAAAAAAGATAGGTGGAGTGCATGTGTGTGCACACCCATGTGCATGCTTCTCTTATCAGAGCTTCTTTTCTTCAGTTCTGAACCTCACTTTTTTATGTCATAATTCTAATTGTTGTCAAAATTAATGTTGTATTATTTAATGTCACTTATAGTTTAAAGCTTTCCTCTTTAAAAAAAGACAAAAAATAAGACAATCATATTGCAGCATCAGTGCCCCCACCTCTGAACTGATTTTGGAAGGCCTGCTTGGCAAACAGCCAAGTTTTTTTTTTTTTTTTTTTAAATAGCTGATTCAGCTCAAGTAATGAGAGTAGCATCTCATCGACAATGTAGGTCTATGAAGACAAAATGATTTTAGCAGGTAAATTTTAGACAATTGAACATTCTTAGCAGGATCTTTGTGAGTGTGGACCCACAGATTTCTAACTTCTGGAGGCTGTTTGCTAGTCACCACTGCATTACTTTGAATTGATTTATTATTGCACAAGCTGTTGTACATGCTTTAAACCATAGATTCTTCTAACTGCTAGATTTAACTGTACAATTTGAGGGGTTTTGCACAAACAAAATGTGCATTTGGGTACGATAAAAGAGTGATACCTACAGGCTCTGAAACTGGTAAGAGAAAACTTTATTTATTATTGCATAACATTATTTCATTCTGGATCAAATATTGACATAAATTTGTGTTAAAGGGTGTCGAAAGCTCCCCTTGGCCATCCTTCAATGTTTTATTGATCTGCTTACTTTTGTCTTTCTTGCATTTTAAGATATCCTTAGTTTCCCAGATTGAGTGTTTAATTAAGGATAGAGCATTACTGAGGAGATATTATATGAAGTAGAACTTCCTTTGTTATTTTTTCATGGTAACCAAAAATATATTTACCAGAAACTCTCAAAACTAAACAGTGAGCATACCTTGTTTGTGGTAAACATACATTCTTTTTCAGATCCATATGTAACGATATTATGGAAAAGATATATATTTATATACAGATTTCCTTCAAAATGTTCAGCACTGTTCGAGGTGTTTTGGGAACATAGACAAAAATGAAACTTAACTCATGACCTCAAGTTCCTACAATCTAATTGGGGCAGATTAGTATCATGCAGTAAATAATAAGGGCGAGGGAAACAAGGTGAAATATGAAGTGCTGAGCCATATGCTCCTGATAGTCATTTTTTAGCAAATATTTATGGAACACTTCAAGTTTCAAATGCTCTGCTAGGTGTTAGGCATATAATAGCCATAAAACTGATGAAAACACTTGCTCTCATATGTCTTATAGTGTAGCGGAGCAGATAAAGATCAAAACAAGTAAGTAATACATTAAACAGCAAAAAAAAAAAAAAAATGCTTAATAGAAGCAATAAGGAGGAAAAGGGTATATGAAATGCTGACAGGGAATTTGATAATTTGATAATTGATAATAAGAAACTTGATAGAGTGTCCAGTGAAAGACTCACAGAGTAGAAATCTGAAGGAAGTGAAAATGCTGAATTGGTCATGCAGATAACTGGGAGAACACATTCTAGGGAGAGGGAAAGTAAAATACAAAGGTCCCATGGCAGGAGAATATTCCAGCATGAAGGGGGCACAATAGTGGGAGTAGAGTCAATGAAGAGAGAATGGTGGATAATGAAGTCAGAAAGAAAATGGAGACTCAGACCGTGTAGGATCTGCAGCTCATTGTAAGAACTTTGGCTATAACTCACCATGAGAGTTTAAGATGAGAAAGGACAGAAATCACAAAGTAGGTGGGAAGAAAGGATACATTCAGGATTTGAGATTTGCACTGGGTTTTGACAGGTGGACAGACTTTGAAATGATGCCTTATTCCTGATAAATATCTCAATAAGAGCAAAGACACAATAGGAAGTACCTTACAGTCTTTGAGGATAAAGTGTCTAGTGTGCCTTGAATAGAGGAAATATTCTTGGACTGGCTAATTATGGTGGAAGTAAATTTTGCATAGCTATTAAAGGCATAAATAGTAGCTTATATGTGATAAAATAGAAAAATAGGGAATTTTGGAAGCTTTTGACTATCAGAGCTTGATAAACTAAAGACAGAACAGAGAAAGACTATAGATAGAAGGAAAACAGAGGAAAAAAATCATTCTATAACATTTTCAAAAATCAAACTCCTATTCCTAGCCTTTAGTGGACTTTGACTTTTTTCCCACAGTTTGTTAACTGGGGTAATTTTGCATACACTCACAGAATCATTGATAATGATAATGTAAGAAATGTAGTTTGAGATGGTAAAGAAGAATAGGAAGTGAAGAAGTTTAAGAAAGATTAGGTAGAAATAGAAAAATAAAAAATATCTGAGTATGCAAGACAAGCCAGAATTTTGTTAATAATTTTTATTAATTTGTTATTAAGAAAGTTTCATGTGTTCACATTTATTGCTGTGTAGTAAACTACTCTTTAGTTTAGGTTACCTCCCACTGGTTCTTCAGCTGTCAACATTTTAAAACAGACAACGTTTTGAAGCCTGGTTTTCCAATGGTAACATAAAAAAGGACTTTAATGTTTGCCTCCTACTGCCTCTCTGACATGGAAAGATTTTCACACAGGTTGATACGTTAGGTAAAAATAAAAATTGCTTTTACTGAGCCATTGCGCTGGGAAATGCAGTAAATTTCTAAATGGCAACAGTGTTTATGACTGTGGGGGATTTGCTTACTAGAGGGTATACTTTAAGGTGTGTTGGGATCTGTGAAATTCCATTTTCTATGGGAGCTTTAGCAACTACAGGAGATGAGAAAACATTTTTTTAACCTTAACCATTTTACAAAAATTTCTCCATTAATTAGATTGTCACTGTCAGTGCAAGGTTAAACTAACTGAAATCCAAATCAGCCTAAATATGTGAGCTGAAACGATTCGTGTTTCTGGGTCAAAAATCAAAAGCAGAGAGTTTTGTAAAAAAAAAGAAAAAGAAAAAAAAAAAAAGAGCCACAGCCGGGTGCTGGTGGCTCACGCCTGTAATCCCAGCACTTTGGGAGGCCAAGGCGGGTGGATCACGGGGTCGGGAGATCGAGACCATCCTGGCTAACACGGTGAAACCCCGTCTCTACTAAAAATGCAAAAAATTAGCAGGACATGGTGGCGGGCTCCTGTAGTCCCAGCTACTCGGGAGGCTGAGGCAGGAGAATGTCGTGAACCTGGGAGGCGGAGCTTGCAGTGAGCCGAGATCACGCCACCGCACTCCAGCCTGGGCAGCAGAGCAAGACTCTGTCTCAAAAAAAAAAAAAAAAAAAAAAGAGCCACACAATTTTCAATGTTTCTCAAAGTTTTAGTGATTTCTGCATGTGAACAGGGGTTTGTTGTTGTATGTCTTAAAGGAGACAACCCTGCCATGGAAACACACAAACAGTGGCTTAATTATCTCACACAAGAATTACTAATGGGAAGGGAGCAGGAAGCAGTGTTGTAAGACCAGGGTCCTCAAACTATGGCCCATGGGCCATATCTGCCTTCCTCCCAAGCCTTTTTTTTTTTTTTTTTTTTTTTTGTAAATCAAGTTGTATTGAAACATAGCCACACACACAGCCACACTCATTTATGCATTGCCTATGAGTGTTTTCACCACATAGTGGCAAAGTTGAATAGTTGTCATAGAGATTGCCTGGCTTACAAAGCTACATGTATTTACTACGCAGTCTTTTAAAGAAAAAACTCTGTAAATCCCTATTGTAAGAGAAACACCATCTGTGAGAACCACACTGCTGTTAGGTAACATGGACATTCTCTTAATGTAGGGCAAAGAAAACTGGGGAAGGAGAAGCGAGTGGCAGAGATAACCCAGTAAAAGAATTCACAGGGATTATGAAACAGCTTTTGAGTGCTACCACCTAGTACAGCTTTGAATAACCACATCATCCATGTTTTATTTATTTTTTTAAATAAAATAAGAGTTTGTTTTCCAAGTTCTATAATGGTAATTCTTTTAGGTTGCTTTAGGATGAGATATTTATTTTCATTCACCAAACTAACACAAATACAACTAGTATGAAATATAATGAACAATTGTTAACATTTACGTTTCTTCACCAAGGCAGTAAGAAATAGGCTCTTGTCATTTTCTCATTCTCAAGTACTTTTTATCATAATAGCAGTGGTATTGTTCTGAAGCTATAGGAAAGAAAATTGCTATTTGCTGAGATCACAATGTAAAAGTAAAATAGATGAGAAATTCAGATCTATTACACGCCACATGTACTACTATTTATTTAAAGACTGAAATTTTTTGTATTTATTGAGTGGAACATTCCATTTTTTCTCTCTTAAAGAACAGATTTACATCTCTTCTCTCTCATCCATGAAAACTTAACAGACAATGCACTTTATGAACACATGAAAAAAACCTTGAATTCTGCAATAGAACAATGGAAACTAATTTCAATTACTTACCGTGACAGCTATTTTTGTTGCTGCTTACACAGCTGTTGCAGTCTTTGTTTACAAAACTGAATTGATAAATAAAAAAGTCAATTTTCACTTGTTACAAGACAATTATTCTTGAATTCTGAAGGAACTGTGCTTCTTTCTACTTTTTCAATAGGCTTTAATTGTAATTTAATAATAGTCTAAAATGGTGGGGATGTCTGGAGTAGTATTTTTCAAACTTTTTGGTCTCAGAATACTTTCATATACTGAAAACCTAAGAGTTCAATGAAATTTTCTTTATATGTATCTATTGATATTTATAATATTAGAAATAAAAAACGAACTTTAAAAATATTTACTAATTCATATTTATTTCTAAATATGGCATATATACATAACAAAATTTAATGTCTTAACCGTTTTTAAGTGTGTAATTCAGTATATCCACATTTCATGTCATTTTTTAAATGACAATAATAAATACTACACAAGATGACTAATAACATTATGACTAGAATAAACCATAATAAACACTATACATAGTGATATACATTAATGCCAGTAACTGTTTATTTATTTTTAAAATAAAAATAGAAAGATTCCCTTGCCCCCTAAATTCTGTAAAGGTAAAACTGGCATTGTTTTACATTTTGTACACCTTTTTAATTTCTGGCTTAATGTAAGACAATTGGAATCTCATATCTAGTTCTGCACTCGTTATGTCACAAATACGTTGTTTTGATTGAAGTATATAAATAAGTTCCAGGTTTACATAGATATATAGTTGATAGAAAAAAGAGTGTTGTAGTAGCCTTTCCAGATAATTGTGGATTTGTCATGTAGCCAACACTGTGCACTTAAAACAAGTATGAACATAAAGAGGTAAGTAACATCTTAGTGTACTTGAAAATAATTTTGACTTCACAGGACCCACCCCCCACCGTGAGTCCTTGGAATACATTAAGACCCACTGGTCTTGGGTACAGTATGGTTCAAATTATGATATGACAATTCCTAGTGGCCAAGGATACAATCCAAATATTGGAGTTACCAGAAAAAAAAACTTTTAAAATATTTTTAAAACATTTTTAATTTTGATAAAAAAAATATAACATACATGTTACCATCTTAACCATTTTTAAGTGCAGAGTTTAGTTGTATTAACTATATTTAAGATGTTGTGTGACAAATCTTTCAAACTTTTTTATCTTGCAAACTGAAACTCTATACCCATTGAACAACGACTCCCATTTCCCTTTCTCTTACTCCTGGCAACCACCATTCTACTTCCCATGAGTTTGACCACATTTGATACCTCACATAAGTGTAATCATAAAGTATTTGTCTTTTGGTCACTGGCTTATTTCACTTAACATAATGTCCTCCAGGTTCATCCATGCTGTTGCATGTGTCAGAATTTCCTTTTCTTTTTAACACTAAATAATGTTCCATAATGCATATGCATGCATTTTGCCTAGCTACTCATCCCTCAATAAACATTTGGGTTGCTTCTACCTCTTGGCTATTGTGAATAATGCTGCAATGGACATTGGTGGGCAAATATATCTTCATGATTCTGCTTTCAATTATTTGGATATATACCCAGAAATGGGATTGCTGGATCATATGTAATTCCATTTTTTTATTTTTTGAGGAAACTCCGTACTATTTTCTACAGTAGTTGTACTACTTTACATTTCCACCTAGAATATGCAAGAGTTCAAATTTCTCCACATCTTCCCAGTAGCTGTTTTTTTTTTTTTTTTTTTGAGATGGAGTCTTGCTCGGTCATTCAGGCTGGGGTGCAGTAATGCAATCTCAGCTCACTGCAACTTCTGCCTCCTGGGTTCAAGTGATTCTCTTGCCTCAGCGCCCCCACCGAGTAGCTGGGATTACAGGCATCCATCACCACACCCAGCTAACTTTTGTATTTTTAGTAGAGACGGGGTTTCGTTATGTTGGTCAGGCTGGTTACGAATGCCTGACCTCAAGTGATCTGCCCGCCTCATCCTCCCAAAGTGCTGGGATTACAGGCACGAGCCATCACACCCGGTCAGATATTGAGTATTACTGATATCTTCCAGTGAACATTGGATGACTTTCAATTTCTGTCATCTTTATTTTGTTTAAGCAACGTTTATAGTTTGAAGTGTATGAGTCTTTTGCCTCCTTGGTCAAGTTTATTCCTAACTATTTTATTCCTAAGTATTTTATTCTTTTTGATGCTACTATAAATAAATTATTTTCTTAATTTCCTTTTCATATTGCTTATTGTTAGTGTAGAGACACATAAATTACTTTTGCATGCTGATTTTATATCCTGCAATTTAGCTGAATTTTTTTTTACTCATAATAGTTGTGTGCCTGTCTGTGTGTGTGTGTGTGTAATTCTTGGGGTTTTCTACATATAAAAATCATGTCATTTGTAAACAAAGATAACCTTACTTTTTCTTTTCCAATTTGGATGTCTTTGCTTTTTCTTACCTAATTTCATTGCCTAGGACTTCCAGTACTATGCTGAACAGAAGTTGTGAGAGTGGGTATATGCTACTAAATCTTGATCTCAGAGGAAAAGCTTTCCATTTTTTATTATTGGATATGATGTTGTCTGTGATCTTTTCATAGATAGTTTTTATTACATTTAGGCGCATTCTTTTTATACCTAATTTATTGAGTGTCTTCGTTAAGAAAAGGTGATGAATTTTGTCAAATGCTTTTTCATCAGTTGACATAATCATGCAAATTTTGCATGTCATGCTATTACATACATACAGTGTATTACATTGACAGATTTTTGTACTTTCAACTATTCTTTCATTCCAGGAATGAATTCCACTTGGTCAAGTTAGAATATCCTTTTAATGCACTGTAAAAACTAGTTGAGGAATTTTGCATAAACGTTTATCAAGGATATTGATTTGCAATTTTCTGATGGTGTCATTTTTAGGCTTTGATATCAATGTAATGATTGCTTCATAAACATGTTTGGAAATGTTTCAACTTTTTCAATTTTTTGGAAGAGATTGAAGAAGATTAATGTTAATACTTTTTAAAATGTTAGGTAGATTTTTCCACTGAAGCCATCTGGTCCCGGGATTTTCTTTATTGGGATGTATTTCATTATTGATTCAATCTCTTTATTAGTTACAGGTCTGTTAATTTTTTTTATTTCTTCATAATTCAGTTAATAAGTTGAATATTTAAAAATGTATCTATTGTTCTAGGTGTTCCAATTTGCACATAAATGTTCACAGTAATCTCATGTACCTTTTGATTTCTGTAGCATTAGTTATAATATCTTCTCTTTCATTCATAACTTTATTTATTTTTCTTCCCTCTTGTTTTCTTATTTGATCTAGCTAAGGGTTTCTCGATTTTTTAAAATATTTTCCAAAAAACAACTCTCAGTTTTGTTTAGCATTTCCATTATTTTTCTATTATTATTTCATTTTAATTTCCACTATTATCTATATTATATCCTTTCTTCTGCTAACTTTAAGGTTAGTTCCTTCTTTTTTTCTGTTCCTTGAGGTGTAATGTTAGGTCATTTGAGATCTTTCTTCTTTTTAAATGTAAATGCTTACCACTACAAGCTTCTCTCTTAGTCCTGCTTTCTCTGCATCCTGTAAGTTTTGGTATGTTGTGTTTTCATTTTCATTTTCCTCAAAGTATTTTTAAGTTTGTATTTTTCATTCTTCTTTGTGCCATTTATCATTTAAGAGTATGTTGTTTAATTTCTATATGTTTGCATATTTTTCAGTTTTTCTCTGTTACTGATTTCTAGTTTTACTCCCTTGTGGTCAGAACATATTTTGTGTGATTTCAATTTTCTTGAATTTGTTAAGACTTATTTTGTGGCCTAACGTGATTTATCCTGGAGGCTGTTTCATGTGCACTTGAAAAGAATGCATATACTGCTTTTGATGTGTGGAGTGTTCTGTATATTTCTTTTAAGTTCAGTTAGTCTATAGTGTTCAAGTCCTCTGTTTCCTTATTGATATTTTGTCTGGTTGTTCTATTCCTTATGGAAAGTGAGGTTTTGAAGTCTCTTACTGTTGTTTTGTTGCGGTTTATTTCTTCCTTCCGTTTTGTCAAGGTTTGCTTTGCATATTTGGTAGCGGCATATATACCAATACACCTATGGTGTTAGGTGTATATATATTTATAATTGTTATATTTTCTGGTTTGTTAACCCTTTTGTAATTTTTAAATGTCCTTTGTCTCTTATTACAGTTTTTGATTTGATGATATTTTTTCTGTTATAATTATGGCTACCTTTCCTCTCTTTTGGTTATCATTTGCATGGCATATCTTTCTTTATCTTTTTACTTTTGGCAAATAAATGTCCTAGTATCTAAAGTGAGTCTTTGATAGACTTCATAATAGTTGAATCTTATTTCTTGTTTGTTTTGGGTTTTTCAGCTATTCAGCCAACCTGTGCTTTTCAATTGGATATTTAATTTATTTACATTTAAAGTAACAACAGATGGACAATAATTACTACTGTCATTTCAATCTTTTAATAATTAATATTTGATATCTAAGATTATGTGAATTAATCAAGGGTGAAAATTTTATAATAAAGCAAAAAATTCAAAAAAAGCTTCAAAAAGACTCATTTCTTCATCCTACCTTTCCACCTGGCTGGTGGACTAATATAAATTTGCATATATCATAGTTATTGGGCTGATTCAAGTAAGAAATATTAATATTAATTATTAAAACATTTAAAAGAAGAGTTAAAATTACTTGTCATTCTGCTTTAACGCTTGACAAAAGTGGCAGGACAAATTTAAGATGCAAATAAGTCTCCCATTCTTCAACTATCCCCAGTTAAGTCCACCAAATATTCATGTTTTCACCTACTCTGTGTAATATCTGCAGAGTCAGCCTGATGGCCACCTTCCTAAAATTGTTGGGTTGGCTTTTGTTGTTTGATTTTTCCCTTTCCTGCCCAGACACTACATTATTAATCTCCACCAATCCCCTTTATCTTATTACTTCTTCATTCGTCTATGTGAAATATCACAGGGCCACCATCAGTATCAAGTACCAGTATCAAAACCATCAGTATCATAATAGCTACATTGCAAAATGATAGCACAAGACATCCTTCAGTGATTGAAATGATATCAAATCAATGAAAACTTTGTTTAACTAAAGTGTCCAGCATTCTGGTGAATATCTTGCAAGCTCAAACTCTTCTAGCTTATTGTTAAATATTACCTAACTCTTTATGCCTCAGTAATTTTGTCAGGCAGCATAATGAATCATGGACTATTGCACATCTATGCACTACTAATGGGTATGCCTATTTTTGGAAATTCTTCACTTTAAAAAGACAAAAGAGTAATTTCTATGGCAATTTTGACTTCATGCGTATTGATTGTAATACATAGCTGGATACATGCTGTGGTAATTGGTAAATCTCTGAACTGCCTCATGATAACATAAAAGAAACCTGTCTTTTTAAAGATATGACACCTCTAAATGTATGTATGTTTGCTTTAATGATGAAATAATCCGCATATTCTGTTCAGGTAGTCTTTACCCTTTTGATGATCTCCTTCTGAGTAAAGATTAAGCGCTTTCATAAACTATCTGAGTCATAAATATTTAGACTGATACTGTGAGGAGGTTACTTTCAAGAAGTTATTCTATCTGAAAGAGGACATCACCAACATCTGTGTTCTTTTGAGCTATAAAATATAGTTATTTCCACTCCTTAGTTTGCAAAGTTTATATATATATATGTGTGTATATATATATCTAAGAGACTCATGGATCACTGCTACAAAGGAAAATAAAAAGAACATTTAAAATTACCGTATTTTCATGAATACTGGCTAAAATGCCAATATATACAAACACTATGTAAAATATAGATACTGGCATATATAACTGAAAACATAATCGTTAAAGTAAGAAAAAACATTTGTTTTTATTGTACATCTTAAATATTAACTACTCACACTTATTTGCTTCACAATGCCTTTTTGATGAATGTTATATTTTAAAATCTTAATTAAAATGTTATTAAAATATTTGTCATTAGTGTGTAAATTGAAATGTAATGTTTTACACTCTGAATATAAAAGATTGTAACTTAACCTAATTAACCACACAAAGAGATATTTTTGTTGATCTAGTATAGCATTACTCAAAAATGATAAAAATCTTTCAACTAAATTCTGAAGATCATGCTTGGGATAGTTTGTCTTAATAAAAAAGTCTATGTGGTACATGTGAAACTCACTTTGACCATCCTTGGGTGGCATTTAAAAATATAGTCATTCTGCAAAATGGAGAAAATAAGCATGAATTTCCATGTTCAGAGAGTGTGGTGGTATAGTCTATCAATATGTAAGCTGTGTGACACTTGAAATGCATCCATTTATATGATCAATAATAGAATTACATTTATGTGTTTGAAAAAATAAGAAATAGATTGGAATGACTTACTATGTATGGCTGTTTATTACTCTAAATATGTTTACTAACATGAGTTATATATGTCACACATATGTAATGTTCAGTGAGAAAAGCAAGTATGCAAGATTAATATGTAGAATGATCACATTTTCATTAAATGATCTTTGTTAGGATTGGAATGGCTATATTTCAGTCACAGAGCTGAAGTCTTGGAGTACTCGTACACATAAAGTTTGATATAGGCCACTGAGTCCTTCATCTTAGAGTTACACTCACTGGTGCCCATGGTGTCCAAGGTCATAGTGGTTGAGAAGGGAGAAGCAAAAAACCTGCACCAAAATGTGCTACATGTTCTTTGGGATGCAGTCTCTCATCCAGAAGCAGATGCATGCTCTACACACTCATGCAAGTGGTCCTAGGAGCATGCAAGAGGGGGTACATGGAGCACTGGGTAAGCGCTAACTTTCTCTGTCATATACACATTATTTAAAAAATCATAAAATATTTTTTATCTAATATATTAAGGAGACACATCAAAATATTAACATCAGCTTTCTGTTTGTTCAGTTAATTTTAACTTTCTTCTTTGTATTTTTCTGTCCTTCCCTGAATATTCCATAATATGTATTAGTTTCATAAAATAATTTATTAAGTATTCAAACTGTAAAGTACTAAAGTCATGCAAATTACTTTAGCTTTTTATTTGTGTTAGAAACTGTTAATTTACTTATTTTTAAAAATCCCTTTGGGCCTCAGTTAAAAACAATTGTATTCTTTTAGTGCGTATTTTGTGACTGGGTAAAAGATTGTAGATATTTTAAGTTTGCTCAGCTTACATACAGTTAAATGCATTTTGTCAACTTTGTAGCATAATATTTTTAAGTTTATGTTAAAATCCTAAAAACAAACCATTAAAGCAGGAATCAAAAGATAATAAACTATGCAGCAGGGCAGGAGATATAATGAGATAAAGTGAGAGAATGAGACTCAGAAAAAATTTTAAGGGGAAATCACTGACACAAAATGGCAAAATATGTATCTCTGATATAAGCAGCTGTTAAAAACCATGGGATATGAATATTTCTAATCCATTTTCGTTTTCAAATAAATTACTGTAACATTTATCTATCAAATTATATCAATCTATTTAGATCTCTCTCAAGAAGTCTGCCTGGGGCTTGAGTTACAAACTCAGAGAACTCTTCAGTCACTAAAGGTCAGTTCCACCGCCAAACATCAGGTGAAGAGGTAACTGGAGGGTCAGTTTCACTGCCATTGCTTCTGCCAAAGTTTCATTGGGGCACTGATGAAAAGTCTCCCTGCGAGGTCAGTTTTCACAGATTTTAGTGTATTTCACACATTTCAGCTCCTAAAGTTACAGCTTTTTAATCAAGACAGACCTGCTTAGCTGTTGTTTCCAGTGCCCACACACTAGGACAAGATAGATTCGTAAAAGACACAAATTTTCATCTTTCTCTCTATCTACTCCCCTTTGCTGCATAACTTGACAACTTATCCCATCAAGAAATGAGTTTATTTTTCTACCCCTTGAATCTTCCCTGGTCTTGTCTCTTGCTTGATTAATAGAATATGGTACATGTAATACTGGTACCAGTTTCAAACATTGGCCTCAGAAAGCCTTTCATTCTTTTTTCAGTCTCTTAGAACTCTGAGATTGCCATTTAAACACACCCTACTAGCCACCAGAATGAACAGAGACATGTCATCCTCATCACCATACCTCATAGTAAGTGAGGACTTTAAGATGAGCCAGTTTCCAGCTAACCCATCAGAGAAACATGAGCACGCCCAAGCCATGATCAGTCAAGCCTGGCCCAGATCAGCAGAATCATCCAGCTAAGCCGTAGATTTATGAGCAATAACAAATGATTGTTACTTTAAGCCATTAGGTTTTTGGATGAGTTGTTATGCAGAAAGTCAATCAACTCCCAAAACCCACAAACCTTTAGAAGGCTTCTATGGAGTACAGAAAACCAGTCTAGACTAACACTGCCTTTCTTCCTGGTGGGCTTTCTTTAGCTGCCCTTGGTTCTCTTTCCTGCCGATGGACAATAATTTATCAAATAATTTTTGTTAGTACTGAGCTAAAAAAATGAAGAATTAAAGTCTAGAACTTATTGCTTCCAACAAGTTCTTTTCTTCCTGTGCAAATTTACTGAAATCCTTAATAGTGACCAGCATTGCATGCCAACAAGTACCAATAAATATAGAATTTAAAATTTTTTTAAAGCTACCATAACTTTCCCCAAGGGAAACAAAATTCACAAAAGTTCTATGCAATCAAATATGCTACAAAATACCTTTCTACATTTACTTTGACATGTAAGATACAGGCATATTCTTTAGCAAATTGCTAAGCCTAAGTTGGTCTACTGTAAGTGAGAGAGAATGGATCCTGGTAGATTGCAGGGAGTACAACAGGTTTATTCCTGGGTTTCGTATGTCTTAGCTTAACTCGGCCAAGTTGCTTAACCTCACTGAGCCCTATGAAGCTTATCTATAAAATGATAGAGAAAATATGATCTGCTTCATCAGTGGCCCAGGTAGGTAAATAATTCCTAGCATCAGGGCACTGTACTGTGTGTGTAACCTCTCTGCCTGCAGTCTATTCCCACTAGATTAGAACTCACAAAGATTGTGTATTTCTCATGTCACCTACAGTGTCATGGAGGGCCTAGGTCCTCTCTATTCCTCTTTCTACACTCCTGTGCTTTATTGTTTTGTGTAGAGAACTGAATAAAATGCCTGTCCACCAGGTACCTATGGCATGTCCCATATAGAATAATTAAATAAATCCTTGTTATGGTCATGATGATAAAGAAGACAGTAAAGATAGATACTTGTAGGAATTTGGGAATCACTTAAGGAAAACCTCTGATAACAAAGGACAAAGGGACTTAAATGAGATATACGATGCAAAAGTCTTAAAACTTTGAGGCTAAATAAAATGTGTGCCGCCGATCAGTGATTTGCTGTGATTTTCCAGAGAGAAAGTACCCGTCTCTGCAGAAAGCCTGGTAATTTTGAGGCATTCATAGATAAAGGTGGTGTAGTGGTTAAGAACATCAGACAGAGTAGCCTGCCCATCTTTTTATTCTGACATTATCACTTTCTAGCAATAAGGCACAGTTGAGGAACTGCTTGTTGTAGTGCTTAAGAGTGAAGCCTCTGGGGCCAGTTGTTCTGTCACTTAGCAGGTATGTTATTTCAAGGAAGTTATAATTTTCTGGGCCATTTTTGTAAAATGGAAGTACTAATAGTACCTATCTCACAGTGTTGTGGTGAGAATGAACTGAATTAATACCTGTGAAATATTCAATTCATACATGTGAAGTCTGAGCCTCATTTTGCATTTGTGAAATGAGGAGACTAGTTAACACACTCTAAATTTGCAGATATGAGTAGCATGTTTACATGATATGAATAGCATTTTCTATATAATTTAGGGAGTATGCATCTTACCATCATGATCGACATTACAGTCATGGTTATTATCTTTAAAGACTAGATCTCTCCCTTTTATTGCCGTTAAAAAAATGAACTGAATTTTTATTTAAATTAAATTATTTCCTTTTTTGAGTTCAAAAAATATTTCAAGTTAATGCTAAGAAACATTTTTATAAGTATATAACCCCCATACTTTTGAGTACCTAACATGTATCAGGCATGTCAAGAGCTTCATTATTACAATGTCATTACAATGTCATACAATAGTGTTGCTGCAAAGTAATGTAGTCCCTGCTGCAATTTTTGTTATTTTTTTACATAACAAAACTTCAGCTGAAGTTTTTAAACCTAGTAAAGGATAGATCCAGAACTCAAATTCATGGCTGACTGACTCTTTCATCGTTATCTGACTATATTTTATATTTTTGCATCTATGAGGTAGTATCTACATGAAGTAAAAATGTAGGCAAAATGTAAGATATATAATAAAGGATTTAATAATTTGACTTGATAATTTTTGAGCATATAAAAACAATAATTAAAATTATTACACTGAAGTTTATTTTTACTAAGAAAATATAGGCTTACAGAAATATAAATAGAAAACTGTTTATAGAAACAATAGTTACCCACAGAAAGAAAGAATAATGCTATCTTAATATTTACAAAATCAAAGAAAAAATATTGGGCTACAATACCATAAGCACCAAAGACTTTAGGAAAGAGTTTTTAAATATTTCAAGAAAAGGAAACCATGGCTTATGGCAGAGGTAAGAAGGACTATGACCAAGCAAATTCCACACACACACACAAAAACCCACCATAAACCAAATCTGACTGTTTTTTTTTTTTTAATTTTTATTTATCTTTTTGAGATGGAGACTTGCTCTGTCACCCAGGCTAGAGTGCGGTAGCATGATATCGGCTCACTGCAACCCCCACCTCCCAGGTTCAAGAGATTCTCCTGACTCAGTCTCCCAAAGCTGGGATTATATACGTGTGTCAGCATGCCTGGCTAATTTTGTATTTTTAGTAGAGATTGGGTTTCTCCATGTTGGCCAGGCTGATCTCGAACTCCTGACCTCAGGTGATCTGCCTGCCTTGATCTCCCAAAGTGCTGAGATTATAGGCATGAGCCATTGTGCCCACCCCTGACTGTTTAATTCTGGATAATTTCAGTGAAAAAGAAAAATAGGAAATGGAATATATCCAAAGAAATAACGAACAATTAGCCCCATGAAGTAATTGTACTGTTAAAAAAAAAAGAAAAAAAAAGCAACAAAATATAAATTTAAAGTGAAATGGGTATTGAATAACAAAGACAATGTTTACCAAGAAGTGGCATGAAAATATATGAAAATTTCAGGCATGCGGTGGCTCACACCTGTAATCCCAGTATTTTAGGAGGACTAGATGGGCAGATTTCTTGAGCCCAGAAGTTCAAGACAAGCCAGGCAACATGGCAAAACCCTGTCTCTACCAAAAATTAAAACAAAAACAAAAACAAAACAAAACAAAACAACAACAACAACAACAAAAAAAAACTAGCTCAGTATAGTGGTGCACACCTGTGGTCCCAGCTACTCAGGATGCTAAGGTGGGATGATCAGGCCACTGTACTCCAGCTTGGGTGACAGTGTGAGACCTGTCCAAAAAAAAAAAAAGGAAATTTCAGTGACGTGAAAATCTTAAATTGTTATAGGATTTTGTTTTTAGAAGCCAGAGATAACTTCTAAAGGATTTTTTACTTGTTGTTTTTCACTTTAAGAATGTTCAAGCTAGAAAGGGAAGAAAATGAAAGCTTTTCATGAGTATGCTCTGTGGAGGCTGACAAGTCCTTTCAAATATTTAAACTGGAGAAATCATTGCCCAGACCTTTACAAACATAAAACATCATTCTTATGACTCATCCTTAGTATGGATCATAAATGTTCTTGTATATGCTAAGGAAAGACAGAGATGAGACTTTTTATGTGACATGTTTGCAACTTAATTGTGTGATGTCCAAGGACTTATTTAACCTCTTTGTCCCTTAGTTTTTTCACCTGTTAAATGAGGATAAAAATAGTTCTTAGCTCATACGATCATTGTGAGATTTAAATGAGTTAATATATTTAGCACATAAAGACTAAATGGTGGCATGTTTTGCTTTCTATTTTTATTGCTCTGCTTGGTGTGCTAATAAATTATTAATAACCGGGTGTGTAGAGGAAGGCTTGAATTGTAGTGTTTGCGAATGTCTGTGGTGTAAATATTCCCAACATGGCTGATGTCATTTATCGTGAAGTAACTGAATGAGAGTTCAGAGGACATGCACAAAAGCACGCAACCATATAATATTTCCATCATATAATACAAATACCAGTAACCTCAAGAGCATAGATGACGGTATAATAATTAGGATGTGATGAATTTCGAGTATTTATTACTTAGTTTTTAGAAGGGAAGAAAGGAATGAAGAGATTACTTGTGTAATGAATTACAAACATATGTATTCGATCTTTGCAAAGCATGCCTGGAATCTTAGATTCTAGAAAAGGAGAACTATACCACTGACATTATATGCTACATCTGACATACATTTGACTCTCCATAGAGAGGAGTTAATGAATAAAAAGTAATTGTTCATATACAGGCTATATCTATAATATAGTATTAGATATCTTCATATAGGTAAAATTTGCTTTGCTATACTTTGTAATTTTCCTACAATAAAAAATATAGCACAGTTATTATTAAGAATTAACAAGAGTGAAAGTGAGGTTACATAATATTCATCTCAAAGTAGTTTATACAAAAACATAATTAGTTAGCTAATAATATCAGGAGGTTAAGGCATGATAGTGACTTTAGTTATGGTTGGATTCAGAGGTTAATACAATTTGTTACAATTCTGGTCTTCCCTTCAATTGCCTATGACTGTGAGTTCATTTTATTCTATCCTAATCTCAACAGTTTTCCATCATTTTTTTTCTTAATAGGATAATCACATTCTCCCGGTAGTGTGACTTAAAATGTGTCTTTTATCTTTAATTTAGTGTATAAGTCTTGCAGAGGATACTGTTTGACCCAGTGCAGATAATATTCCAATTCATGAACAAATCACAGCAGCCTTGGAAACAGCAGATTCAAATTGACCAGTACAGATCACATTTTCTTTAGTGAAGGAAGAGTGGTGTGCTGAAATTGCCAGTTCCACAAAAGAGAATAAATGATTTCTTAAGGAAATGTACCTTGGGCAGTAAATAACATAGGTCTACTGTAATTGTGAAGTGAAGGTGAAAGGTAAATTGGTAGCTAGAGGGGAATATAAAGCTGAAGGAAAGCACATAAAATAAAATGTTGTGTATGAGATTTGTGAATGACCCAAAGCTAAGATGAACTATAAATATAGTCGATGAAAAGATTGGATTCAAAATGATCTCAATAGGCAGAAACAAGAAGAATAAAACAAGATGTGATTTCACAGGAGCAAATACAAATTCTTACACTTTGGTTCAAACAGTTGGCTTTATATAAATAAAAAAGTAGAAAACAGAATTTATAGCTGTGCTACTGAAATAAGAAAACCTTGAAGTTTTACTTAACTTCAAGTTCAATAGGAGCTGACAGCATGACTCTGTTGCTAAAAAAGGTAATCCAATCTTTGGCTGTTGTGTGGTTCAGAACAAAGTAGATTATAGTCTCTGCGTGCTCTTTGTTGATCATATTAAATCCAGATCATTGCTTCCAGTTTGGGGTTCCATATTTTAAGAGTGACACTAATAAACTCAAGGGAATCCTGAATCAGATGAAGAGGGTAGAATAGTATGTCTCCAAAATGACAGAATAAACAGGGTATAATTTTTATCATAAAAGGGATGGTATCAGGGATATTTAATAGCCTCCTTCAACTATTTTCAGATGTACCTATAGAAAAGGAAGAATGTTAATTCTGGTGTCCAGAAGAACAGGAATATGTTAATTGATACAAATCAAAATAAAAGGAATCTGGAGGAAGACTTTCTTTCTAATGTAGGTCTGTCAGAGACTGACATTAAATCATTGTTAATTATTTCATTGTTAATTATTAGCAGAGGACACAATCTCAAACATAGGGATTTTGTGATTACTCTGTATTCACAAATCACTCTTTTAAAATTATATTTATTTTTATTTTTAATTTTTTTCTAAATGTTAAGTTCCAGAGTACATGTGAAGGATGTGCAGGTTTGTCACGTAGGTAAACGTGTGCCATGAAAGTTTTCTGCACCTATCAACCCATCACCTTGGTATTAAGCCCAACATGCATTAGCTATTAATCCTGATGTTCTCCTTCCCCCCACCCCCTGCCCATACACCACAGTGTGTTGTTCCCCTACCTGTGTCTATATGTTCACATTGTTCAGCTCCTCACTTATAAGTGAGAACATAGAGTGTTTGGTTTTCTGGTCTTGCGTTAGTTTGCTGAGGATAATGGCTTCCATCTCCATCCATGAGGAGGATGACATCTTTAACTGTGAAATTACTGCATTTCAAAATTGTGTGTGTCTTTGTTAAAGATGTTAATTTAAATAATAAATTAGTATGGTTGGGTAAGAGAGGAAAAATATTAATAAATGTATGAATGAGTATAAAGTACTAAACAATGGTCCCTATTGAAACCCTGTTTAAAATAGTTAAGATATTTATTGTGAATAGTGCTGCAATAAACATACATGTGCATGTGTCTTTATAGCAGCATGATTTATAATCCTTTGGGTATATATCCAGTAATGGGATGGCTGGGTCAAATGGTATTTCTAGTTCTAGATCCTTGAGGAATCGCCACATAAATGATGAGTTAATGGGTGCAGCATACCAACATGGCACATGTATACATATGTAACAAACCTGCATGCTGTGCACATGTACCCTAGAACTTAAAGTATAATAAAAAATTTAAAAAATAGTTAAGATATTTAAAATAAATTTTTCAAATATGTTCTAAATTTTATTTTCCTTCTGCAATTTTACTGCATGCTGCCTTTATATCTACTTTTTCAATTTGATTTTTAACAATTTTATTGAGGTATAATTGACATATAATAAACCACACATAAAGTAATTTGATATTTTGACTTATATATCTGTGAAACCATCATTACAATCAATAAAGTGAATATATCAATAACCCCTATAAGTTTTCATATGTTTTTCTCGATTTCCTCCTTTCCAAAACTTTTCTATTTCCACTATCTGCATCCCTAGGCAAATGCTGATCTGTTTTCTACTAATTGATTTATTTGCGTGTTTTAGAATTTTATATGAATGTAATATTGCAACATGTTTTCTTTTATCTGGCTCCTTTTATCCAGTGTAATTACATTGTGGTTTCTCTATGTTAATATGTGTATCAGTAATTCAATCATTTTATATCTGAATACTGTGTAGATATCTCATAATTTGTTCATCCATTCAGCTACTGATGAACATTTGGGTTATTTGCAGTTAGAGGCTGTTACAAGTTTTGGTATAGACATGTGCTTTCATGTTTTCTGTGTAAATATCTAAGAGAATATTAGCTGACCTATATGATAGATGAATGTTTAACACTTTAAGAAATTGCCAACATTTTCTCCAATGGGTTGTACCATTTTACATTTCCACCAGAAGTGTGGAAGTGTTCTCATATCTTCACATTCTGATCAGTCTATTCAATCTTAATTCTAGTGGATATGTAATGGTATCACACTGTGGTTTTAATTGTATTGCCCCAGTTTTTAATGATGTTAAACATTTTTCCATGGGCTTATTGTCCAATCATTTGCCTTTTTTGAAGTAGCCATCTAAATCTTTGACTATTTTTAAAAATTAGTTTGATTTTCTATCATTTTACATTGTTGAAGTAAGTCCTCTTTCAGATTTACTATTTGCAAATATCTTTTCTCCATCTCTTGCTTGTGTTTGCCTTCTCTTAATACTGTTTTTCAAAAAGCAGAGTTTTTCATTTAAATAACATCAATTTATCAATTCCTTTTTAGGAATTATAATGTTTTATAGATTGTGCTAAGAACTATTTATCTAACTAAATATTCATAAATATTTTATCTTATTTCAAAAACTTTATAGTTTTAGATTTTACATTTAGGACTGTGATCCATATTAGGTAATTTTTTCATGTGGTACACAGTATGGGTTCAAAATTCATGTATTTTTATGTAGGAATAAGTAGTGGTTCTAACGCTGTTTATTGCAAGGACTATTCCTTCTCTACTTAAATGACTTTACACCACTGTCATTATATGTAGTTTTTTTTCCTTTTTCATTTTTAAAGACAGGGTCTCACTCTGTTTCCCAGGCTGGAGTGCAGTGGCATGATTATAGCTCATATAAAAGGCTTTATAGTAAGTTTTCAAACCATGTGTTGTTAGTTTTCCAATATTGTTTCCCTTGTTCAAAGTAGTTTTGATTATTCTAAGTCCTTTGCATTTTCATATGAATTATAGAATCATTTTGTCAATTTTTATTAAATATCCTACTGGAATTTTGGGTGAGATTGCAGTTGAGTGAAACCAGTTTGGGAAAAATTGTCATCTTAACAATACTGAAGCTTTTGACCTAGAAGACTTTATAACTCTCCATGTTTTACATCATTTTTTTTTTCAGGAATGTTTTGGAGTTTTAAATGTAAGGGTCTTGCACATATTTTATCATATTTATCATTAATTATTTTATATTTTTTGTGCCATAAATAGTACTTTTTTTTCATTTCAATTCTATGTTTTGTTAGGATAATGATATATAGGATAAAGAATAGGATAAAGAAATATAACTCATGACTGTATATTGATTTTATACCCTGTACTGTTTCTGGTAGATTTCATCAAATCTCCTGTGTATATGGACATATTGTCTAAGAACAAAGTCAAGACAGTAACCCATGGAAATATCATGACTTTAATGCATAACACCTCTCGTCTCTACTCAGTATAGAGAAACTCTTTATTGCTTCAAAACAATATTAAAATATTTTTCTCTGTGAAATCATGTAATTATAAAAATATAAAAATAAGAATTAAATACAAGTAAAAGAAAATTAAAAATATATGTATTTAGCCCAATTCTTTTTATAGTATTGTGGCTTTTGTTTTGATGCTGTTTAATAATTTGATGTCAACTTTTTCTAGATAAGACTTAGTCTATTTGTCCTTTCTAAAGGTAGAGAACTAAGAGAAAATAGAAAATAAGCCTGCCTACAAAACTAAAAAAATGAAGATTTAAAAACTAAATGGATAGAAAAGTATTGCTATAATGTAGAATGCATATATATTAATTATATAGAAAAACTAGTTACATATATATAGTTATATATATGTGTTTTTATATATATATAAAATTTTGCTTATTTACAAAATCATCTGCAACAAAATGTTCCCCCTTTACAGAAGAGGAACCAAGTTTAGGAAGGTTAAGTAATTTGCAAAAGGTCACATTCTGTCTTAAGTAGCCTATTCACAAATCCAATGCTATTTGTCATTTGACTTATTGCAAACTAAATATCCTCACATAAAAATATTGAGAGACTGAACCAAATAATCCTTCAACTCATGTCACTTTACAGATTCTACCAAGGGAATAACAAAAGTTTAGTTTAAAATTAGGTGTATGTGACATTAGTTAAATAAGTAAAACTAAAATAGACTGTCCATCTGTCTTTGGTAGCTACTCACTTCCTAGAATTTGTAACACCAAAGTATTTTATCTGCCTCAGGTCCTACTTGAGTAAAAATATTTTCTTTAAATATGACTATTATAGCTTAAAGAAAATTATAGCATTCATTTCTAATTCTAAAATACGGTGCTAGTATGTTCTTTCATTAAACCAGAAAATATACCTTCCTCTCTCACTAGCCTGACTCATATTTCTTTTATTAATTCAATATGGGGTTCATAGAACAATGCATTTTATGACTATTAATTCACAACCTGTCTTCACAGTTTTCAAGTGGAACTCCTCTGTGAAAAGAGTTTCATATTAAAATCTATAGGATATGACCCATGGTTTTGTGCCTCAAGAATTCATCAGTGAAATTATAACTCTATAATTCAGGTTAACTGTTTCTAACTCCCATGCTTGATAGCATATATTTAAAATATGTTTACAAAGCATGGAGATATAAATATTTCTAAATTCATTTTTGTTTTAACATTATAGACTGTTTCCTTTGATGTGATTTTTTATCCCAATTTGATAAATTAAATGTGAGTCACTTATGAACAAACAAAATACCACTAAAAATGGAAGCAAATTGGAAAATGAAAATGATGGAAAATGCAAGTGCAATTTCCTTGGATATTTTTATCACGAACCTTAGAAGAAATTACTTATGAATATTACTTGAGGACGCAGTATGGCTTATGGCATACCCCTCAAATCCTGCTGCCATCTGATGAAGGGCACCCCAAAATCTTTGTAGTAAATTTAAAAACATAATCTCTATTTTTTAATGTTAAAAATTTAATAACAAATTTAAAATGTTTCTTCAATCAGTGTGAATACATTCTGAATACTTTCTGAAAGCTTTCATTTAACATCTTTATTGAATCAACCACTGTATATTAAGTAAAAGTTAGATGCCCAACACAATCCTAAGCAACAATCTACACAGACAGGGCTCATTCTTCCATGGCAGATATATTGTGAGGCTCTGGCTAACATAGGAAGGTAAGGTAGAGAGAGACTCTCTGGGGAGGTGAAATCAGGACTGAAAATTGAATGTGGAGTGTCTGAATAAAAGAATTCCAGGTGGAAGGAACAACGAGTGCAAGGATACTGAGACAGAAACCTTCTTAGCACATTTAAGGAACAGGAAGAAAGTCAGTGTGACTGGAAGGTGAAGAGAATGGGGAGAGATTTGGAAGATAATATTAAATTGATATCCAAACAAAGTATGTAGATTTTGTGAACCAAGGGAAAGAGTCTGGATTTAATTCCAAATGTGAGGAAGTTTTTAAGCAAGGGAGTGATTTGATTCAACTTATTTTTAGAGACTGTTCTGTTTATTCTTTGAAGAATAGATTGTAGGTGGCAAGTGTGGAGATGTATAAGTATAAAGTGGGAACTTTAGCATTTCACAATGAGTTGAAATAGGAGATTGACAGTAGAGAGATGAAGGGAAACATATATATTTAAGATATATTTTGGAAATCAAGTCAGTAGTATTTATAGATTAGTTAAATTTAGGAAAGACAGAAGAGATTAATTAAAGACCCCTCTCAAATGTTTTATCACATCTTCCATTTAGTTTTATTTACTATACAAGGAAGCCAGAACAGGGTATACCTATAGGTTTGGGATATTAAATGGGATGCATAAAATGCCCTATATTCAACATGTTAAATCTGAGGTGACTAATTTTCAGCTAAATGAAATGTATAGTAAGAATTGATAAAAATAGTCAAACTCTGCAAAATACTTGAAGAGATTTATTCCGAGCCAGATGTAAGGACCATGGCCCATGACACGGCCTCAGGAGGTCCTGAGAACATATACCCAAGGTGGTTGGTTTACAGTTTGATTTTATACATTCTAGGGGGACAAAAGTTACAAGCAGACATCAATCAATACATGTAAGAGGTGTACTTTGGTTCAGTCCTGGAAGGTGAGACAACTTGAAGCAGGGGCTTCCATTTAATAGACAAATCTGAAGCTTTTCTGATTGGCAATTGATTAAAAGACTTAAGTTGTTATCTAAAGACAAGGGATCAATAGAAGGGAGTGTCTGGGTTAAGATAAGGGGTTCCTTATGCAGATAAAGCCTCCAGGTAGTAGACTTCAGAGCCCTTATCAGACCTAATGATGTGCAAGTCATTTAGTTAACTCTCTCCTGGATCAGAGAAAAGGGAAGGGGATTCTTTACAGAATGCAGGTTTTCCCCACAAGTGACAGCTTTTCAGGGCCATTTCAAAATATGTTAAATAAACATATTTCGGGGTAAAATAAAGATTAAGTCATTTTCCTTCAGGGTCTGCTATCTCTCATGTGATACTATACTAGAGTCAGATTGGAATTTGGTGTCTTATTGCTACAAGTATCTGATTTGTCAGTCTCGAGGTCTCTGTTTTAACATTAATGTTGGTCAGTTGTGCCTGAATTCCAAAGGGGGAGGATATAATGAGTGTGCCCCACCCCTCCATTCCCATCATGGCCTGAACTAACTTTTCAGGTTTACTTTGGAATACCCTTGCTCAAGAAGGGGGTTTGTCAGTCAGTTGAGGGGGCTCAGAATTTTATTTTTGTTTTCCATAGAAAACTGAATATTTAAGTCTCAGCCTCAAGGGAAACATAAATATGGAGGTAGATAATTATGAATCAGTTAAATATAAATAATATTTAAAGCTATGTTCACAGAGAAATGATATAGATGATAAAGAAATTAAAGTGAAACTATGGCTTAACCTAACATTTAAAGGTCAGTCATAGCAGAAGGATTTCAGAAAGGGAATTGCTGCAGAAGTGCCTGTGGCATTTAAGAACAATCAGAGACATGTTGTGTTGTGGAATCTAAGACTAGAAGGTGTTTTGGGGAAAAGCAGTGGTCATCCGTGTTGATGAGAGATTGAATGATATGAAAACAAAGTAGTGACTGTTGACTTTGGCAAGATGAAGGCTGCTCCTGGGATTGAAAGCACGTTTTTACAATAGATTTGATAGATAAGGGCACAGGGCTATGATGTTACTATAAGAAAACTTAATGTTCATGGGCAGAGTGGCAAGGCTAGGTTTGCTAGAGGCAAATTTCTTCTAATGCATATATATGTGCTTAGAGACAGGCAAAATGCATATTCTATTCTACATGGAAAGCTTACTTCTTTGGCTTTTTGTTTTTTCATTTTAATCCAGTGATATTTCTGAGTCAATAATTAATTTGGCAGCCTAATTTTTAAGGGAAAAAAATGATTCCCAGTAGCATTTACCTCCTGAGTGCTATCTTAGGCAAAGTTGCAAGTGTTTCTTTTCAGCTCTATCATCTTGCACAATGACTACTCTTGCAGTATTTATCTTTTACTTCTGTTAACAAAAACAGAAAAGAAACAAAAGACAGAGTTGTAATAGGAATTTTAAATTTTTATCATCAATAACACTGATATAATCTTTGATGGTATTAGAGTAGGTAGTCAGACAGATATGAGCAAAGTAGGAAAGGGCCCTAAGAAATGGCAGGTACTCATTAGGTGATGGTCAGGTGATCATAAAACTGTCTCTCTGAAATGATAAGTGGCTATGACTGATGGCAAGAGGGAAAGAAGTTCTCCAACAGATAGAAAATATCAGGAGCCAGCAAACCACAATTCCCTGATAAGGTCTCAAGCATGTGCAGTAGGGGGCAAAATAATGGAGTTTGACTGGTATGTGACCTTTGTCTGGGAGTGCTTGATCAGTAAGGGAAAATCACCCCCAAAGTGAGCATATGCACAACCTCAGTAAACACATTGTGTCTAGGGCCTTTCCCAAGTGCTGGCAGGCCACTGTGCATGCAGCAATTGAGCAAGAGCCTGCCCAAAGAGAAGGGAAAAGAAAACCCCGGAACCAAGCCAATGTAAAAAAATCCCATGTACCCTAGAACTTAAAGTATAATAATAATAATAAATAACTTTTTTTAAAAAAAAGAGTTACCAATGAGGAAAAAAAAAAAAAAAACCCAAGCCAAGGGCTTAGCAGGGCATTTGATTTCTCAAGTCACCCTCTTGGCTATCTTCCAAGTGTACTTTGTTTCTTTCAATAAACGTTTGCCTCTGCTTTAAAACTTGCCTGGTGTTGCGGGAAGTCAGGGACCCCAAACGGAGGGACCGGCTGGAGCCGCGGCAGAGGAACATAAATTGTGAAGATTTCATGAACATTTATCAGTTCCCAAATAATACTTTTATAATTTCCTATGCCTCTTTTTACCTTAATCTCTTAATCCTATTATCTTCGTAAACTGAGGATGTATGTCACCTCAGGACCACTGTGATAATTGTGTTAACTGTACGAATTGATTGTAAAATGTGTGTTTGAACAATATGAAATCAGTGCACCTTGTTACTTACTCTTCATCTTTTATCTCTACCACACCCTGAAATTTAGTTTTCTAGTGGCTCTTGAAGAGGTTTCTCCACCTTTACAGGGCCTCTATTTGTCGTCCACTAAAAGAACCTCTCACCTCAATACTGGGGATAGCTCCTTTTTGGGAAAAGGGACAATCTTTCCTCTGCCTAGTAAGAGCCCTTATTCCAAATTCCGTCTTTCTCCAGAGGTTTCTCCTTTATTTCAAGAAGGCAGACAAGCACTGTCCCCTAGGCACTAGAGGCTGTTTTCTGTGGAACAAAGGCTTCCCACAAGCATCTCTCATGCTTCCTTCCCTTCCCATCTATTACAGAGGGATTGCCATGCCTGTTTAAACGTATCTTTTGCATATTGCCTATGGAAGATGATATTTTCCTACCTTCTTCTAACTCCCTTCTTAACATGCCCAAAGATCACCTAGTCTCCATACAGGAAAAAGAAATCTGGCCTCTTTATGGCTATTGTCCAGCAACAGGGCCCTCATTTACCTAAAGAACATGGAAAATGGAAATAAGAGAATGGGAAGCCACGTCATTGCTAGGATGCTCTGGAAGCAGGTCACTACAAAATCCTGGAGACAGGGATATAGGCTGGCCCAAGGCCGCAGGCACGTGAGACCAAATTATTCACAGAAGAGAGATAAAGACTGGTCCCAGGCTAAAAGCACAAAACTGATTACCAACAGAACAGAGATAAAGGCTGGTTTCCCAAATGGGACAGAATCAGGAATAGGGGTACCTGGTAAACACCAGTTCATTCCATAACTCCGAGAATTAATGGATGGGGGCACCTTGCTCACTCTGGGTTGCCATAGGCACAGGATTAAGGGAACAAGACAGGGATGCCATCTTCTTTCCCTCTCTCCTCTTTAATCTCTTTGCAGAAGAGTAACCACACTTCCATAAAACAACATGGAACCAAGGTTAGGGGTACCTGGCAAGCACCGATTCATTCTGGGATCCTTAGGATGAGTGATTCTTTTCACTCCAATCTGCCATAAGTGCAGGAACCCCTATAATACATGGGAAAGACACTGCTCACTCCAGTCTGCCATAAGCACAAGCAAAAGTAGGTAAACAAGGAAGGACACCTTATCCCTTCTCTGTTCTCTCTTTGCACATAGTTAATCATGTCCCCGTACCAGACAACATGTTCCTCAAATAAATGCATCCTCAAGAACTGGGAAATGGTTAACCCCAAACCTCCAAATATGACCTATCCTCAAGGAACACTGCAAGATAAATCCACCCAGTTTTGCCAAGAATACCCAAACACATGAAGTACTCAAAATTTTTGACTCTTGCCTACTAATTACATTTAATGTCTTCAGATTGCCAGTCTCAGCTCTACAGTAAAATGGGTTCTGTTGGACTGATATGGTTTCGATCTGTGTGCTTACTGAAACTTCATCACAAATTGTAATCCCCATGTATTAGGGGAGGGGTCTGGTGGGAGTTGATTAAATCATGGGGACAGACTTCCCTTTTGCTGTTCTTGTGATAGTGAGTGAGTTCTCATGAGATCTGGTTGTTTGAAAGTGTATGACACTTCCCCCTTTACTCTCTCTCTCCTGCTCCACATGGTAAGACATGCTTGGTTCCCCTTTGCCTTCTACCATGATTGTAAGTTTGCTGAGGCCTCCCAGTCATGATTCTGTTAAGCCTGTGAAACTGAGTCAATGAAACCTCTTTTCTTCATAAATTACCTAGTCTCAGGTAGTTCTTTATAGCAGTAGGAGAATGAACGAATATGGAAAATTGGTACCAGGAGAGCATGGAATGGCTATAAACATGCCTGAAAATGTGGAAGGGACTTTGGAACTGGGTATTGGGCAGAGGTTGAAACAGTTTGGAGGGCTGGGAAAAAGACAGGAAAATGTGGGAAAGTTTGGAATTTCCTAGTGATTTGTTGAATGTTGTGATCAAAATGCTGACAGTTATATGCAAAATGAAGTCCAGACTGAGGTGGTCTCAGACGGAGATGAGGAACTTATTAGGAACTGGAACAAAGGTCACACTTGCTATGCTTTACACTGGTGGCATTGTGCCCCTGCTCTAGGGATCTGTGGAACTTTGAACTTGGAATAGATTATTTAGGGTATCTGTCAGAAGAAACTTCTAAACAGGAAAGCATTCACAATGTAGCCTGGCTGCTCCTAACGGAGTATAGTCATATGTGTTCATAAAGAGATGGTCTGAAATTGGACCTTATGTTTAAAAAGGAAGCACAACATAAGCGTTTCAAAAATTTGCAGCCTGACCATGTGGTAGAAAAGAAAAATCCATTTTCTGGGTATGAATTCAAGTCTCCTGCAGAAATGTGCATAAAGAGAAGCTGAATATTTATACCAAAGACAGTGTGAAAAATGTCTCCAGGGCATTTCAGAGACCTTCGTGGCAGCCCTTCCCATCACAGGCCTGGATGCCTAGGAGGAAAATATGGATTCATGGGCCAGGCCCAGAGACCAGTTGCTCTGTGCAGGCTTGGGACACGGCACCCAGCGCCCAGCTGCTCCAGCTCCAGGTACGGTTGGAAGATGCCAAGGAGGAGTTCAGGCCATGGCTTCAGAATCTATTAAAATCAGAGGGTATAGTGGGAAGGAATTGCTTCAATTTGTAGATGGACATCACCAACTTCTTGAAAACTTTTTCTAAAATGGATTATGAAAATGACTAATTTAAGGGCAGTATCTTTGATTTTAAATGCTGCAGAGTGGAAGAGCACATTTGGGTTGATGCAGGACCCACAGCTCACTATTGAATAACTGCAGATGGCTATCTATGATCCAGACACAGAGGAAGTTATTCCCAAGGGAACAACCAGGCTTAAGGACTGGATAAAAGCTACTTTAAAGTCTGTTTACCATGAGAAAGGTGACTGCCCAACTCCCCCTATAAATGCCAGGTGGAGCAACCCAGATGAAGCAGCTAAAATGTTTCATATACAAGCCATGTAGGACTGGCATTATGATGACAGGGATATCCACTCACTGAATATGCCTGTTACCTAGGTTATGGTAAATGCAGTGGCTAAGTGTACCTCTTCTACATGGGCACCCCACATAACCTTACTCTTGCAGAGTGGAACAATAGTTTGAGCAGCCTCATCAAATTTGCCAGGTTCTCAGCTTCCCCCATGGGTCTTGCAGATGTTAATTAAAACATTAGGTTAATTAACAAGAGAAGGGGAAAGGCATAAGGAAGAGTCAAAGGACTCATCCCAGGAAAGTGGAAATTTTTAAGAGGTCATTAAGAAATGAGACAAAGGAAACATTGATAGGGGTGAAACCAGCAAGGAAAACAAAGGGAAGACTCGCTGGACTAATCCCAGCATGATGGAAATCTTTAGATGATTATTAAGAAATTGAATGAATAAAATGGAAATTGATGGCATTAAAACAAAGGTCTTAATAAAACATTATCAAAGATTCGGTGAACCAAAAGGAGCCCCTCCTAGTCCCCCAACATTAAAGGACCCCAAACTAGGTTGCTGTATTTCCCCCAGTTTGGAGAAATTTTAAAATTCAGAAGATAGAGATTATAATGAGAAATCAGATCCAAGATTGCCAGGGGTAATAGTCCAACAGATTAATCACGACAAAGACTGACGAAAGGGTCGGGATCCTTTGGTCCAACCTCTGGCTGGGGACCGAAAGCCTTTTGCACAAGGAAGGATAAAATGGTCTAGGGGTGAAGAAGAGGCATCCTTGGACCTAGAACATAAAAATGCAAGAGCTGATAGGAATATGAAAGTTGGCATATTTGAACACAGTTCATGTGAAGTGATTGCATCTCTTTTACTTGATTGTATCATGGGTATGAACATTGTATCTAACTGGGAAATGTTTTCCCTACCTAGTGCCATAAAATAGAATGCATGTCAATTTGCCCTTCAAGCAATATTAACTAGACATGCTAAATGGCAACCAGTAAGGTTGCCCAAGCCTGCCCAGTGCAGAGTAGAAGCTAGGTTACTGATAGGGACAAATTCTCTATTTAATAGTCCTTTATGAAGCATTTTTAAAATTATGGCAAATGCTTATGAGCACCTCCCAACAACAACTACTGATACTTTGCACTAGACAATTTCAACATGAGAGGCGTTTACTGTTTTACTGTGAAATGTTAGTTGAAGCTATCCTTGTGACACTTGAACTACTCATACTGTCTTGAGTGATGTCAGAGAAACATTCTAATGGGAATGGCAGTTCCAGAAGAGGTTTATAATAAAATTGAAATAGTTTATAAAGAATCATGCTACCTGGGGAATGCAAGGAGGAGACATCCTCAAGCAGGGACTATCTTTCCTACTATAATGGCCTCTGGAACCGTGTAAGAAACTGCTGGATTCAACAGAGCTTGATAAACAGCTCTCAACTGAGTGACCAAAAGCAACTTGGCTCATGGATGGCAATTCCCAGGTAAATGGACACTATCCTGTTTGGAAGGCTGTTGTTTTGACCAAAGAAGGTAAAAACAGATCTGCCCAGTGGGTTGAATTGAGTGCTGCTTTCCTAACAGTAATGGAAGATTTGAACAATTGTAGAAGCCTCTGTGTTTGGGTTTTTACTGACTTATGTGTATGTGACCTGGCTATACATTCAGGTGAGAGGACAATGGAAACCTGGATGATTAAAGGGATGCCTGTAAGGAGCATGGACCTATGGAAAATTGAAGGGTGCATTAAAGTAGAATAAGTCAATGCCCATTCCAGAATCCCAATACCCATTCTGAATCCATTCCAGATCCAGAAGATTACTGGAATTGACCCCATATGCTCTCTTGATGTGGCCTCCTGGGCCCATAAAATCAGTGGATTCAGGGAAGGTACAGCAGTGCAGAGATGGACTGAACCTAAACATGTTCCTTTTGTACTATCTCAGGCACATAATGCTAATAAGACTTCTATTTGTCAGAAAAGGGACAGAGGCTGCCTATGGCTGTATGGCAGATTCCGTGGTGGGAAGGCCCTGAACACAGATGGAAAGCGAGATTGATGCTGGTAGCCCTGGGGGCTACAAATAGATCTTGACAGGAATAGCCACTAACTCTGGAGTGGGCGTTGCTTCCCTGGTGGAAGATGAAAATGCCCAGTGTGTCATAAAACAAAAATAAAAACAAACAAACAAAAAATCAGAAGATATTGCATGGGTTTGGATTGCCTGTGTCATTTCTTCAGACTCAGAAAGATGCTATATGGCCACAACAGTGGGCAGAGAGATATCCTTCTCGCAGTAACAGTTTTATAGAAAAGTGGAACTGGCAATTAAAACATGGTTGTTTGAAACAGAGGGAGAGGGTGACAAAGGCGTGAAAGGTTAGCTTACACGCCTTTGCAAATGTATGTTCATTCAACATGAGTAGGACTAAGGGAGTGTCTCCACTAGGTTTTTCTATTTTTCTGGTTTATCTGGGGAAGAGGGCAAGGGGAGTATGGTGGTAAGACTATGCAATTTTTGCTAAGGAAAGAGTACACTGATTCAAATACTATAATTTTTTCTTTTTTCCCCAGATCACCTCAAAGATATTTTTTTTTCTCTCTCTCCTTTTTGATGCAATGGTCCTAGGACAAGTACTGGAGGCAGGGATGATTTCTAAGCATGAAACTGTAACTATGTTTTCATTTATTTATTTTTGAATTGAGGTCTTGCTCTGTCACCCAGGCTGAAGTACAATGTCACAATCATGGCTCACTGTAGCCTTGACCTACCAGGCTCAATTGATCCTTCCACCTCAGCCTCTTGAGTAGCTGAAACTATAGCACACATCACCTCGGCCAGCTAATTTTTGTACTTTTCATAGAGACGGGGTTTTGCCACATTGCCCAGACAGATCTCTCACTCCTGCACTCAAGCAATCTGCCCACCTCTGCCTCCCAATGTGCTGAGATTACAAGTGTAAACAGTTAATATTTTATAATTAAAAACCTGTACCTCCAAAACAGTCTGCTGTGCTTACTTTCCTCATAGATGCTATTAGTAATGAAAATTTAAATCATTATAAAAGATGTCTTAGAATATTTTACCCATTTTCAACGCAAATGACTATTATTCTATAGATTCCTGGAAAAAAATAAAAAATAATAAATCATTTAAGTATTATTAACATGTATAGTCAATATAGTAAATAAAATTATGTAATGATAAAAAAATTTGGATTAAAATAATTAGCAAAAATATACCATCACGAGTTAATGTATAGAATTAAAAATGAGTGTCCCAAATTTCACTCAATTCAAAATGTAAAAAAAAGTCCCAGAAAATTGCTAGCAGGGTAATCTTCTTAAACAAAATTGGAGCTTTTAAAAATACACATTTTCTAAGAGATTTCAGTAGCAAAGCAGTTATTTTTAGCAAAGCAGTTATGAAATGATGTTTACTTATATTAAATACATGTATTTAATATGTATCTTCCATTCAAGCTTGAATTAAGAGGAGGAAAAACTAAAAATGTTTGTAAGTTAATTTTTGTCATATTTTGAAAAGATTATCTAGTAAATTATTTGCTTCTTGTCTTCTTATTCAGGACTTTACTGAATATCATATGTTTACATACAACATACAACCTAGGTTCTTAGATTCTTAGAAATGTTGGGGGGCACATATTTGTGCTGAAAATGGCACTGCCAGTAGTTCTTATCTCTTTTATCTAGAAATCAGCACATAGTAAGTTAGTGACATTATTAGCTATTATTAACCATTTACAAGTATATTTTCCTGTGGCCACTTTCTTGAGACACTTTCAAAATCATGTTCATTTACAGAAGCTTTTGTTTGAAGTTGACAATAATTTTTTTCAACCTTTAGTCATCTATATTTTCGGTGCCTCAAACTACTGGTTCCCATGTTAAATATGCAAAGTGTTACCAACTGAAGAGACCTAATTTTGAGGATACAGATTAGAATGCCAACCTGGTAATTATTCTTGACTCCAAAAAAAAAAAAAAAATGTTCTAGTAAAGTAGATGAGATTGGCCTCTAACTTGAGTCAGAAATGTCAAGAAACTATTCAGGCAGAGGCTTTCTAGAAAGTCATGATTTTATCTTAGAGAAAACATTTTCCTTATTATTTTTGGAAAACAATGTATCAGTGTATTTATTTTCATTGATACAAGTTAGAACACCATTATTAGCAGAATTATTCCTTTTTAAATGTGAATCTCTCCCTGAAGAAATTGTTATTTCCAAGTTCAGCTTCAATCAGAAATAATGTTTGCAGACCACTTAACCAGAGCCTGTCATGCTATGCCATACAATTCTTCCTGAAATGCCTCCTTTTATGTAATCACAACAATGAAAACAGATCTTGTAAAAGTACTTGTCTTTGGGCCAGGAATATCTGCAATTATAATTCATGCCCACAGTGGGCCTGAGATTTATGAGATTCATTGGGAAAGGGGTTGCACTTCAGAATATTGCAATACTCTGTCTGCACTAAAAAATTAATGATACAAAAAACTGTCTGAAAGACAAAAAGTATTGGAAACACTCCATCGCTCAATAATCACTCTGGTATTTAGTATTTCAAGTTGGGAAAGATTGTTTCCAATGCATCATTCTGCTCAAATGAAAGAGTGCTTTTGAGAAAAGAAGAGCTTGAGTTATTTCTTAACAAGAAATTGAAAAAGATCTTAATATTGTCTAAGCAGATGAAGCACCAACGGCCAGTTTTTCCTTAAAATAATATGCTGTGAGACATATGAAAAGCAGCAGCTCCCTATAACCAAGATATTCAAAAAGCTAATTATTTAATATAAGTGTAGCTCTTTTAAGAGACTTGGAAAAGTACAATTGAAATTAGTTCCTGACATTTTCTTAAATTATAAGATTCCCTAGTAACATTAAAAATAATATTGCATAGATTTTGAAAAATGGTACCATACTATTAAATGTCTCATTCGTTTCATACACAGTTCTTAGAAATAGAAACTGATTTACTACTGAGTGTTTCTGAGTTAAGGAACTAAAGATTGAGAAAATTAAATGAATCTCAAAAGCTTAAGAAATTGCAAAATATTTTTTTCCAGTATCAGAGAGAAATAAATATTTTCTACGGCCAAGAGGTCTAAAAGATAAGACAGAAAGTAAGCATCTACCATACACACTGAGATCCAACTAATTACAAGATATCTATTCACCATGAAAAATCAAATGTGGACAGCGTATTTTCCATCAGGACCAATAAACAGGCCTATAAATGACTCTCATAAAATGAGTTAAAAATGGTCCATGTATAAGAGTTTTATATTTGTGTAATTAATAAAAAAGCATTCAACTTCAATAATTTGAAAAAGGTATGATTTTATTAGAAGTTTTAGCCTAAACATTATTTCATTTCACTTCATTTATTCTGCAAATGTCTCATTCATTACCTACTATAGCCTAGCTACTCTCTCAGGAACTAGAGATTCAGATAAAAAAGACAAACAAGGTCCTTCCTGGAGTACGCATTTAGTTGGGAATGCTAAAAAGAGACAGTACCCAAGTAGACACATATATCATTTTATGGAATTGTAAATTCAGTGACATAAAATAAAGCCAATTTGACTCTGATTTGGGTAACAAATGACGAAGAGTGAGAAGCGTTTTACACAGGTAGATCAACACAGACCTCGTTAAAAGGTGATGTTGGAGCTGAGTTCTGAAGGCTGAATAGGAATCAAATATGTAAGGCTATGGAAGAAGAGTGTTTCTGGTTTAATATCAAGTGTAAAGGTCCTAGGATAAAAAACAGTTCAAGTTCCAATTTAATATTTTGGCTGCAAACTTTGGCTACTGTTCATGTTCATATTGAAGAAAAAGCATAAAGGTAATGTTATAGATGTGTACATTTATAGATTTTCTCATCTACTGGACTCTTGGGCCATTTATTTCTCTATTCTTATTTCAGTACAGTTCCACTAAATAAACTACAAGCAATATGATTCAGATTTGTTTAAGTTTGCAAATATTTTATTTCAATGACAAAAATTAAATGATGTTATTATCTTCAGAGATCACGAAGACAGAAGATTTAATAACAAAATGTGGTGTATACATACAATGAAATATTATTCAACCTTAAAAATAACGGAAATTCTGACAAAAGTCATAACATGGAAGACATTAAGCTAAGTGCAATAAGCTAGTAACTAAAGGAAAAATACTGTATTATTCTACTTACATGAGATCACTATAATAGTCAAATTCACAGAGTTGGAAAATAGAATGGTAGTTGTCTGGAGCTGCGGAAAAGTTAGAGTGGGGAGTTATTGCTTACCAGGTAGACTTTCCGTTTTTGAAGATGAAAACGTTCTGGAGATTGATGGTGATTATTATTTAACAAGAATGTGAATATACTTAATGCCACTGAATAGTACACTTGAAAAATCATGAAAATAGTAAATTTCATTATATGTATATATTTTACCAGAATTTAAGAAAAGAATGTATTTAATTATTGTGGTGATGTGTGTTCCCTAAATTACATTATAGAAAGACTGTACTTAATACAAAATTTCCAGTAAAGAGATTTAAAATGTACTTTTTGTTGCTTTGATCATATTCGTTATTTCAAAATCTCTAGGACTGTATCTTATTAAAGCAAAAACCTTTCTTTCTGAAATATGTTAACAAGAGCTAAAAAAAATGTCAACAGGCAAATTTATAAATGATAAATGATGAACAGTAGCAGAATAAATTATTTTTAGGTTATGTTCTGGTTAGACATTATTTAGTGTATGTATATATTTACATATATACTATCTTATAGAAACAGCCAAAAATAGAAACTACTGTGAACGTATACCTCAAATAAATATAATTTATTGGTTGTAACATTGTGTATTTCATCACAATTTAAGATGGATGAAAAATTCTCACAATTGTAGTAAACCCTTATCCTACTGTTTATGAAAAAAATGGTTTCCTCCTGGAGTTAAGCAATTAATAAAAAAGACTATTCGTCATTCATGATACCATTTTATATTTAAAAAAGCATTTGTTTCTACTAATTCCATGGTGAATTCTCAAACACTGTGTTATGTAAATAATTAATTAATATAAACCACATACAGTGAGAAGGAAGTAAACTGCCTTATTCCATCTTGATGAGCTACAGGAGCCTAAAGATAAAAGGTT
The DNA here is from genome assembly GCF_003255815.1 of Theropithecus gelada. Classification (NCBI taxonomy): domain Eukaryota; kingdom Metazoa; phylum Chordata; class Mammalia; order Primates; family Cercopithecidae; genus Theropithecus; species Theropithecus gelada. The sequence goes on along the minus strand of NC_037671.1, from coordinate 61,550,332 downwards.
CCTTTACTGCAGGACATCTGTAATGAGCAGTGAAAAATCATGGTAGGATTGCCACATTATGAATTTAGGCCTACCAGGGAGGACAGCCTCAAAGACAGTTATCATTAAATCAAATCTGCAAAGATCATGAAATATCTACTGGCATGATGGAAGGCATTCCTGGGCAGAGGAACCCACCAGACACTTAGAAGCCGTTGCATTAAGAAGTAGCATCTCTCATCATTTCTGCTACACAAAGATTATTATAGTAGAAAGTAAGGGAAATTATCAATAACGATATAATAGAAAGGAAGTGGCTCAACTCTGTAATTGAGTGCTAAAACTTAGATTTTAGCTTATTATTTATTTTATTTGCATAACCAAACCCTACCTGTCGTAGTCCATGTTGTGTTGTTCTAAAGAAACACATGGAATAGGTGATTTATAAATTAAAAAGCTTTGTTTGGCTTATAATTCTGATTACTGGAAAGTCTGAGATTGGGCATCTGCATCTGGTGAATACTTCGGGCTGTTTCCCCTCATGGCAGAAGGAGAAGGAGAGTAGAGTGTGCAGAAGCCACATAGTGAGAAAGGAAGCAAATTGGGGTGGGGAGGTGCCAGGCTCTTTTTTTAAACATTTATTTTAGAATCAGGGGTATATATGCAAGTTTAATACAAAGGTATATTGTATGATGCTGAAGTTCTGAGTACAATTAAATTCATTGCCCAGGTCAGTCACTGTGGAAAGCAGTTTGAAGATTTCTCCAAGAACTAAGAGTTGAACTACTATTCAACCCAGCTATCCTAGGCTCTTTTTAACAACCAGCTCTCTCAGGAACTAATAAAGCAAGAAATCACTCACCCCCAGGGAGGGCATTAATCTATTCATGAGGAATCCACTCCCATGACCCAAGCCCCTTCCAATAGGCCCCACCACCAACGTTGGGGATGCAATTTCAACATGAGATTTGGAGAGAATAAACATCCAACCACAACACTCTTTTTTGGTCTAGATCCACACAGATAGATGACCGTGCTGGAAAAATAAACCTATGTGGATTCTAAGGACTGATATCAAATTACAACCAAATTCTTCAAGCTAAGCACTGCTTAGCAATCCTTTCTTATCCTCCTAGACAATTGTCTCTTAGTTTTATAAATTCCACATTTCTTCATCTTTCCTTAAAATTCCGTCTCCATTTCCACTCTCCCGATTTTTGAATGATGTCCTTATTTTCTATTTCACTAAGAAAGTGACCAACATAAGCAATACTAACTGTATGAATCCATCTGCATCTGTGTTTTGATGGTCTCCCTTGCCTCCTGACCACACGCCTGCTGAAGGTTAGCACCGCTTCTCTTGCCCTGGATGCTCAATGATTTCCTCAAGGAATTCTTTCCTCCCTCTTATGTCATCAGTTTCTTACCTCACCAAGAATCTACCTATGAAAATGCAAATTAATTATTATTTTAATAGTTTAATGATTCCCTTCCTTGAATTCATCTTCTTCTCACTCTATTTGCACTACATGTCAACTGTTCTTTATAGCAGAAATTCCTCAAAAGCATAGACTACACTCATTAAAAAGAAGAAATCCTTACCTCTCATTTTCTCTTCAGACAATTTTAATTATGCTTTTGTTCCCATGTAATACATTTCTTCCAATGGCTGTCTTGCAAACTTCAGTGATAAGTTCCTTCTTTTTTTTTTTTTTTTTTTTTTTTTTTTTGAGACAGAGTCTTGCTCTATTGCCCAGGCTGGAGTGCAGTGGCGCGAACTCAGCTCACTGCAAGCTCCGCCTCCCGGGTTCAGGCCATTCTCCTGTCTCAGCCTCCCAAGGAGCTGGGACTACAGGCGCCTGCCACCATGTCCGGCTAATCTTTTGTATTTTTAGTGGAGACGCGGTTTCACCGAGTTAACCAGGATGGTCTCGATCTCCTGACCTCGTGATCCGCCCTCCTCGGCTTCCCAAAGTGCTGGGATTACAGGCCTGAGCCACCACGCCCGGCCAGATAAGTTCATTCTTATAAAAATCATCAGGAGCATGGCACAATTATTTCTTCTGTTTTACATTTAAATTCTAAATTATTACTTGATTTATTTTTACAATAAATAAATTTGAGAATGAATAGAAAGAAAGTTAAAGATTCTCAATTTCATCTCCTGAAATAATAAATGTTAAAAACCTATTGTCTTTTCTAAAAAAATTAGAAAGACATATCAATGCTTAACAGATACATAAAATGCTCTACATCACTAATTTTTGGGGAGATGCAAATTTAAACCACCACGAGATATCACTTTACACCTGTTAGAATGGCTATTACCAAGAAGACAGAAAACAAGTGTTGGCAAGGATGTGAAGAAATGGGGATCTTTGTATACTGTTGGTGGGAATGTAAATTATTACAACCATTATGGTAAATAGTATGGAGATTCCTCAAAAAAACCAAAAATAGAATTACCATGTGATCCAGCAATTCCACTTCTGGGTCTTTACTCAAAAGAGTTAAAATCAGTATGTCAAGGAGATATCAGCACCCCCATAGTCACTGCAGAACTACTCACAATAACCAAGTAATGACATCAAACCAAGTGTCTATTCAAGGGTAAATGGATAAAGAAAATGTGATATGTATGCATAATGAAATACTGTTCAGGCTTGAAAAGGAAGATATACTGTGATTTGCATCAAGATGGATGGAATTGGAAAATATTATGCTAAGTGAAATCAGCCAAACACAGAAAGACAAATACCGCATGTTTCTTACTTACATGTAAAATCTAAAACAACTGAAATTCTAGAAGCAGAGAGTAGAATGGTGGTTACCAGAGGCTGGGAGTGGGAGAAATGGGCACATAATAGTAAAAAATATCAAGTCAAAATAACCTTAGTTAGATAGGAGGAACACATCTGATGTTTATAAATCAATAGCACAATATGCTGATCACAGATAATAATTACTGTACATTTCAATATCATTCAAAGTAAATTTGTAATGTTCTCATCACAAGTAATGTTAAGTATCTGAGATGATATGTTAATTAAACTAATTTAATTATTCCACATTGTATTAAAAAATAATACCACTATGTATCCCATAAATATATACAACTATAATTTGTCAATATATAATTTAAAAATTCTCCAAAAATAATCTGTTGGTTTACTTTCCTAGTGTTTTCCCATTATAAAATTGTGTACAATAACATATATACATATAAACACTTTGGTTTGGTATTAAAATGACAATTGAACCACACTAACCTGTTTTTCTATGATTTTTACGTGTCTTCTGATTCATGAAGATTTAACCCAGTCATTTGGTGTGTTGTATAGCATTTCATAATTAGGGCACTCTGAATTTCATTCAATTATGCCTCTACTGCTAGTTGTTCCTAACTTTTTCTACTGTTAAGAACACTGATATAATTAACATCCTTGTTCGTATATATCTATGCCTGGGTTCCCAGAAATCAGAGCCTAAAACACATGGTTAAATGCAAGGGTTTTACTAAGACTTATTGCTCAAAGAGCATGAGTGAGACAAGAGAATGAAATAGGAAGAATTGAGAGCCAATACAAAGATAGGTTATTTAGTTGGCCACTGCTAGGGTATCTATTTGCTCAATGACTTGTGGCCATTTGAAGAACTGTATAATCCTCTGTCCTAGAAAAAACAAAGGAGAAAACATTTAACCGTTAGCCCTTTTTCCTTATTAATCACAGGTTTACTCCACAGGGCATTAAGTCCCCTAAGCTTTTAGGTTGCACATGCTTGAGTTCTTAACTCATTCCCAATGTGTCCTCCCCTCTTATGTCAACTATTAATTTCTGGGGGAGCAAGCAAGAATAGTGGAAAAACAAGACTTAAGTGAGACCATGGTCAGGTCAGGTTGTAACTGTGAACCTGGTGAGAATTTGCATGAAACTGATTTCCACAGAAGTGGAAAAAATAATTAGTTATGCCAATAAAATCTTTAATGTGCATAAGAGATGTTAATAATCTACTCTTTGCACCACTCAGAGTTTCTCATGTAATTCCAGTCTCTTTCAGGGAGGTAGCTAACTGCAGTCTCTGCAAAGACTTAACATACTATGGTTATTGAAATAAGCTACAATTATCAGTTATTCTCAGGGGCACAAATTGTTCTCAAATATTTCACTTCTCCACTTATTCTAGATTTCCTTCATCCTCAGTCAGCACTTCAACTACTTTGGGCCCTTAGTCACCATGCCCTTGTTAGGCTGTGTTAACTGCCCAGTCACCATTATTACTGGGTACAAGAGTGTCCAGTAAATTCTGTGGGTCTCATGCATACTCTTTCCCAAATCCAATGTATAAAAGCAATGCTAGTTTGTCATAATGATCTTAGTAGATTTCCCCCTCTCCACCACGTAGAAATTTTAAAATGTTGGTCCATAGTCATGAGTAACCCATAATTACTACATGGAAACTACAGTTTCAAGTTTAGTGGAAGATTTTTCTCTTTACCCTCATAGGAGTCTAATGACCCTGAGAACCAGGACCCCTAACCTGGAAGACCCTAAGTTTGAGGGTAAGATGAGAGCACTAGTACAGAAAGCTCTATGAAAGTAACCAGTTGTTTGTTTCTGGACCTGTGCATTCTATTAAAAACACAACACTATATACTAGTTGTTTACTCAGTGCATCTACTGCATCATAATTGGGCATTTCAATGTTCTTTTAGGATTTAGTTAGATGCTTCTGTGCAATAAGGTACATGGTAAGACAGTGGATCACGTTTTCTTCTGTCCTCATTTTCATTATACAATCCCTCGAAAACATCTCAAAGCATAAATTTGATCTGAAGTTCTGAAGAGGCTTACATTTAGCATTAACACCAAAAAAGATTCTGCAACTCCATAAATACCTGTATGCACATACACATATGCATGCACACACTCACACATTGCTTCTCAGGGAATTTCATTTTTTCTACTTTCCCCTACCTATTATTTGTAGTTATTTATTTATTATTTTTTTCTCATATCCCAGTCTCAGTCCTTCCCTTCTCCACCTAAGCAAAGACTCTAATAGTTTAATAAGTATCTTCTGACTTGTATGTGTTCTCACAAAATATGTGCTGTATTTTGAGCATAAAGTTGAACTTACATTAAAAAAAATAAAAGAAAATGACCAGTTGATCTGAGACAGTATTGTAGGGAATATCATGCTCATGAATCAGGCATCCTGTAAATTGAATAGACCGAGCATTGTAATTAGGGAAGTCACACCCATATTTGTAATAACTATATATCCCAGCAAGGAGTGAATTACTACCTTCCCCAAGATAGAAATTATATACATATACATATATAACCCCTCCCCACCAACTAAGTGATCTCCTTAAGAAATAGTGTCAAACTGAGGGCTAGATGTCTCTTTCCCCAATAGGTAATCATTTAGGATTTTCAGTAAATAAATCAGCCTTAATGAGAAGCCCATACTGTCTGGATCACAAAGAACATCCCTCTCCACCATTATGGCAACTTTGTTCATGAGCTGCTTGTGAAAACAGTGATGTGAGTAAGGAAAGAGACTGGTTGAATTTCACAGGACAAGTCATACTTTCTAACTAGTTGCAGAGGTTTCTCTGTAGTAGACACCCTCTGGAGGGATATACAAAGCTCTACTGGCCTTTTGCCTCTCCACTTGTATTCGTCCATTTTCATGCTGCTGATAAAGACAAACCTGAGACTGGGAAGAAAAAGAGGTTTAATTGAACATACAGTTCCACATGACTGGGGAGGCCTCAGAATCATGGTGGAAGGTGAAAGGCACTTCTTACATGGTGGTGACAAGAGAAAAATGAGAAAGATGCAAAAGTGGAAACCCCTGATAAAACCATCAGCTATTGTGAGACTCATTCACTACCACAAGAACAGTATGGGAGAAACCACCCCCATGTCAAGTTATCTCCTAATGGGACCCTCCCACAGTATGTGGGAATTATGGGAGCATAATTCAAGATGAGATTTAGGTGGGGAAACAGAACCAAACCATATTGTTCCACCCCTGGTCCCTCCAAGTCACATTTCCTCACATTTCAGAACCAATCATGCCTTCCCAACAGTCCCCCAAAGTCTTAACTCATTTTAACATTAACCCAAATGTCCACAATCCAAGGTCTCATCTGAGACAAGTCAAGTCCCTTCCACCTATGAGTCTGTAAAATCAAAAGCAAACTAGATACTTCCTAGATCCAATGGGGATACCAGTATTGGGTAAATACAACCATTCTAAATGGGAGAAATTGGCCAAAACAAAGGGGTTACAGGACCCATGCAAGTCCAAAATCCAGTGGGGCAATCAAATTTTAAATCTCTAAAATGATCTGCTTTGACTCCATGTCTCACATTCAGGTCATGGTGAGGCAAGAGGTAGGTTTCCATAGTATTGGGCAGCTCTGCCCCTGGGTGTAACAGCATTCCCGGCTGCTTTATTGGGCTGATATTGAGTGTCTGCAGCTTTTCCCAGTGCATGGTGCAAGCTGTCAGTGGATCTACTATTCTGGGGTCTGGAAGACGGTGGCCCTCTTCGCACAGCTCCACCAGGTGGTGCCCCAATACGGACTCCATGTATGGACTCCAACTCCACATTTCCCTTCTGCACTGGCCTAGCAGAGGTTCTCGATGAGGGTGTTGCCCCTGCAGCAAACTTTTGCCTGGACATCTAGGCGTTTCCATACATCTTCTGAAACCTGGGTGGAGGTTCCTAAACCTCTGAAGAAAAATTACATGATCATATCAATAGAGGCAGAAAAAGCATTTGACAAAATCCACCACCCATTCATGATAACAAACTCTCACTAAAATAGAAACAGAGAGAAACTTCCTCAAACTTGATTAAGAATATCTATAAAAACCTACTGCTAACATCATACTTAATGATGAGAAACTCAAACCTTTCCACTAGTATCAGGAACAAGGCAAGGATTCCCCCTCATACCCCTACTTTTCGACATTGTTCTCAGCTAATGTAATGAGAAAAAAAAAAAAAAAAAGGAAATTTAAAGTATCTTCAGATTGTGAAGATATTCTTGAGTTCAACTATATCCTTCCTAATTTTCTGCCTACTGGATGTGCTCATTTCTGATAAAGGATTGTTGAAATCTCCACCTATAATGCTGTATTTATCTATTTCTCTTTGCACTTCCACCAGTTTTTGCCTCGCATATTTTAATGCCCTATTTTTGGTCACATATATTATCATAATTTTTATGTCTTCTTGGGGAATTGACCCATAACATTATGTCATGGCCATCTTAATCCCTGATAACTTTTCTTGCTTTAAATTTGACTTTGTTTAAAATTAATATATCTATTCCTAGTTTCCTTTGATTAGGATTAGCATAATATATTTCTTTATTTTTTAATCTTTATAATTAACTTTCAATTTCTTTACATGTGGAACCAATAACAGAATGGTTTTCTTATTTTTAAGGCTGAATAATATACCATTGCCTGCATATACCACATTTTCTTTATGTATCTGTCAATATACTTTTCAGTTATCTCTATATCTTAGACACTATGAATAATTCTGCAATTGACCTGAGAATGCAGTTTTCTCTTTTAGATTCTTATTTCTATACTTTTGGAAATATACTCAGAAGTGGAATTGCTGGATTATATGATAGAGTTTTTGTTGTTGTTGTTGTTTTGGGGGAGATGGAGTCTCGCTCTGTCGCCAGGCTGGAGTGCAGTGGCGCGATCTCAGCTCACTGCAACCTCCACCTCCCTGTTCAAGCGATTCTCCTCCCTCAGCCTCATGAGTACCTGGGACTACAGGCACATACCACTATGCCCAGTTAATTTTTGTATTTTTAGTAGAGACAGGGTTTCACCATATTGGCCAGGACTGTCTCCATCTTTTGACCTTGTGATCTGCCTGCCTCAGCCTCCCAAAGTGCTGGGATTACAGGTGTGAGCCATGCGCCCAGCAAATAGTTTTACTTTTTAAATTTTTCGAAGAGCTTCCATACTGTTTTCTATAACTGCTGTGTCATTTTACCTTTCCAAAACAGTGTACAATAGTATACAGTTCCAAATTTCTCCATATCCTCACACTTAATATCTTTTCTTTTTTTGATAATAGACAACCTAACAAGTATTAGGTGATATTTCATTGCAGTTTTGGTTTGCATTTTCCTGATAGTTATTGTTGTTGAGCAGCATTTCAATACTTGTTGGTCATTTGTATGTTTTTGGAGAAATGTCTCTTTAAGTTCTTTGCCTATTTTGCCTGTTTTTAAATTGGGTTATTTGTTTCCTTGGTATTGAGTTATAGGAGTTCCTTATATATTTTGGAAACTAATTGCTTATCAAATATATGGTTTACAAATATTTTCTCCCATTCCCAAGGTTGCCTTTTCATTGTATTATTTCTTTTGCTGTGCAGAAGCTTTTTTATGTGATATATTTCCACAACATCACATAAATATTTTTGCTTTTGTTGCTTGTGATTTTGGGGTCATATCCAATAAATTAATGCCAAGATGCTTTACTCTTATGCTTTCTTCTAGGAGTTGTGTAGTTTCAAGACTTATATTTAAGCCTTTAACCACTTTGCCTTTGTGTATATGTGTTTGATGGAAGATAGGATATTTAATTTCTACTTTTTTGTGTGTGGATAACCAGTTTTTCTGATACCATTTAATTTTTAAAAACCATTTTTTCCCATTGCATGCTTTTGGCATCTGTGTGGAACACAAGCTTATTATACATGTGTGGGCTTATTTCTGAGCGCTCTATTCTGCTCATGTTTGGTCTGCATGTTTGTCTCAATGCCAGTACCATACTGTTATGGTTACTGTAGCTTTGTAATATATTCTCAAACCAGAATGTGTGATGCCACAGTTTTATTCTACTTTTTCAAAATCGTTTTGGCTCTTCTGGGTCTTTTGTGCTTCCATGTGATTTTTTTTTCCTATTTCTGTAAAACTAAAGGCCATTGGGATTTTGATGGGGATAGCACTTAATCTGTAGATCACTTTGGGTGGTATAGACATTTTAACTATATTAAACAGAATGAATGATAAAAGTTGGGAACATTTAATACCTTTCAGTAATGAAAATGCTCAATAAACTAGGTATAGAAAAAATGTATCTCAATATAATAAAGACAATATGTGATTATACCACAGCTAACATCATATTCAACAGTGAAAATGAAAGGAACAATAAAGAACAACACAGGAATAACCACTCTCATCACTTTTACTCCAGATAGTACTACACTTCCTAGCCAAAGCAATTAGGCAACAAAAAGAAATCAAAGGAAACCAAACAGAAAGAAAGAAGTAATATCATTTCTGTTTACAAGTGACATGATTTCATATGTAGAAAACTCTAAAGACTCCACAGAAGAACTGTTAGAACACAATGAATTCAGTAAAGTTGCAGGATACAAAAATCCAAAAAGAAAATTAAGAAAACAATACCATTTACAATAATGTAAAAAAGAATACAATATTTAGGAATAAACCTAACCAAGGAAGTGAACTACTTATTACAGATACTGAGAAGAACACATTTACAGTCACAACAGTCACCCTACAAGCAAAAGAAGTTGTGCTGGTCTGCTCCAGTGTAGAAGTCCCATACAGCACAGTAGCTGTAATTGGAGCTACTGCTTGGTTAATATTTTGGTAGTACACTGTCATATACTATGACATGTTGATTTTTACAGAGGGCTTAGATAGGGATACTATGAATTCTACCCACCCTGAATTCTTTACAATTTTGTTGGGGTTTTGGCAATAGTTTCAGTAAAACAAAGTGTGATTAGACAATTTTGTATTCAACCGAACAACTTATCAAGTACACAGTTAATGATAAACAGTACTGAATATGGAAGAAAAAAACATGTTATTCCCATGAGCTATTTCTGTAGAATATAATACAGCTGTACTGTGAAATACAGTAGCTACTAGCTATATGTAGCCAAATTTTAATTTTAATTAATAAAAATTAAATTAAATTAAAAATTCAGCCCCTCATTAGACTAGCCAGATTTCAAGTACTCAATAGATAACATCCACTAGAGCCTACCGTATTTGACACCACCACATTTCCATTGTTGGAGGAAGCTATACAGAACAGCACTGCACTGAAAGACCAGCTTTATTAAACTAACGTGATTAGGAAACCTCCACACTGGAACTGTTGATGAACATCGAATATATTTAATAGGTGGAAAACATTCATATTTGGAAATAAAATTCATATTTGAAAATAAAGTTAGACAAATAAAGGTATAAATATTTCTATGTAAACAGCATATACTTTGATGAGTAAATAATACAACTATTGATTTTCAGGAAGTAGAAAAGAAAGAAGTCTGATAGAAAACAGAATAATCCAAGAGATTTTCTTCTGGGTAACAGGTGGCAGATAAAATGTCACTTAAATTCGATAAATTAAATAGCAAAATATTAAGTATATTAAATGATAAACATTAAGTAATATAATGTCATTAAATAAAATTGGGTGGTACAGGAAAAAGAACAGAGGTAGACAAAGCGGTAACAAATAAAATTCCTTTTACCAGAGTAAGAAATCAGTAGACAGTGTCTAAAAACAAGAGACAAAATAAATTATATGCAAATAGTATTAATGTAACCTCTAGAATAAAAATGTGAACTGTATTAAATATTAGAACTAAACCATCATACAAAAACAAAGACATATTATTTAAAGATTTAGACAAAGTGAAATTAATATTTGCATATATACTGGTTGTATCAATAATGTAAATGAGAATGGCTCATCTATTAAAATTATTTCTACATTGGCTCACAAATGTTGTGCTATAGACATATACCTATGAAAGTTCATTCTTAACTGGAAAAGGCGAGCAAGATGGCCGAATAGGAGCAGCTCCAGCCTCCAGCTTCCAGCGCGAGCAACACAGAAGATGGGTGATTTCTGCATTTTCAACTGAGGTACTGGGTTCATCTCACTGGGGAGCGCCAGCCAATCTGTGCTGGTCAGCTGGAGCAGCCCAATCAGTGAGAGCTGAAGCAGGGTGAGGCATCGCCTCACCTGGGAAGCGCAAGGGGGAAGGGAATCCCTTTAGAAACTGAGACACACAACACCTGGAAAATCAGTAACTCCCACCCCAATACTGCACTTTACAAAGGGTCTTAGCAAATGGCACACCAGGACATTATATCCCACACCTGGCCAGGAGGGTCCCACACCCATGGAGCCTCTCTCATTGCTAGTACAGCAGTCAGAGATCTAACTGCAAGCAGCGAGGCTGAGAGAGGGGCGCCCGCCATTGCTGAGACTTAAGTAGGTAAACAAAGCCTCTGGGAAGCTGGAACTGTGTGGAGCCCACCACAGCTCAAGGAGGCCTGCCTATCTCTGTAGACTCCACCTCTGGGGACAGGGCATAGCAAAAAAAAAAAAAAAAAAAAGCAGCAGAAACCTCTGCAGATGTTAATGACCCTGTCTGACAGCTTTGAAGAGAGCAGTGGATCTCCCAGCATGGAGGTTGAGATCTGAGATGGACAAACTGTCTGCTCAAGTGGGTCCCTGACCCCTGAGTAGCCTAACTGGGGGACATGCGCCACTAGGTGCAGTCCAACACCTCACACCTCACACGGCGGGGTACACCCCTGAGATAAAGCTTCCAGAGCAAGAATCAGACAGCAGCACTCACTGTTCAGCAATATTCTGTCTTCTGCAGCCTCCGCTACTGATACCCAGGAAAACAGGGTCTGGAGTAAACCTCAAGCAATCTCCAACAGACCTACAGCTGAGGGTCCTGACTGTAGGAAGGAAAACGAACAAACAGAAAGGATACCCACACCAAAACCCCATCAGTATGTCACCAGCATCAAAGACCAAAGACAGATAAAACCACAAAGATGGGGAAAAAGCAGGGCAGAAAAGCTGGAAATTCAAAAAAATTCAAAAAATCAGAGCGTAATTCCCCCTCCAAAGGAACACAGCTCATCGCCAGCAACAAATCAAAGCTGGACAGAGAATGACTTTGACAAGTTGAGAGAAGAAGGCTTCAGTTGATCAAACTTCTCAGAGGTAAAGGAGGAACTATGTACCCAGCGCAAAGAAACTAAAAATCTTGAAAAAAGAATGGAAGAATGGATAACTAGAATAATCAATGCAGAGAGGCCATAAACGAACTGACAGAGATAAAAACCTTGACATGAGAAATACGTGACAATGCACAAGCTTCTGTAACCGACTCAATCAACTGGAAGAAAGAGTATCAATGATTGAAGATCAAATGACTGAAATAAAGCGAGAAGAGAAGTCTAGAGAAAAAGAAGGAAAAAGAAATGAACAAAACCTCCAAGAAATATGGGATTATGTGAAAAGACCAAATCTACGTCTGATTGGGGTGCCTGAAAGTGAGGGGGAAAATGGAACCAAGTTGGAAAACACTCTGCAGGATATCATCCAGGAGAACTTCCCCAACCTAGTAAGGCAGGCCAACATTCAAATTCAGGAAATACAAAGAATGCCACAAAGATACTCCTCGAGAAGAGCAACTCCAAGACACATAATTGTCAGATTCACCAAAGTTGAAATGAAGAAAAAAATGTTAAGGCAGCCAGAGAGAAAGCTCGGGTTACCCACAAAGGGAAGCCCATAACACTAACAGTAGATCTCTCAGCAGAAACACTCCAAGCCAGAAGACAGTGGGGGCCAATATTCAACATTCTTAAAGAAAAGAATTTTCAACCCAGAATTGCATATCCAGCCAAACTAAGTTTCATCAGTGAAGTAGAAATAAAATCCTTTACAGACAAGCAAATGCTTAGAGATTTTGTCACCACCAGGCCTGCCCTACAAGAGATCCTGAAGGAAGCACTAAACATGGAAAGGAACAACCAGTACCAGCCATTGCAAAAACATGCCAAAATGTAAAGTCCATCGATGCTAGGAAGAAACTGCATCAACTAACGAGCAAAATAACCAGCTAATATCACAATGACAGGATCAAGTTCACACATAACAATATTAACCTTAAATATAAATAGACTAAATGGTCCAATTAAAAGACACAGACTGGCAAATTGGATAAAGAGTCAAGACTCATCAGTTTGCTGTATTCAGGAGACCCATCTCACATGCGGAGACATACATAGGCTCAAAATAAAGGAATGGAGGAAGATCTACCAAGCACATGGAGAAAAAAAAAAGCAGGGGTTGCAATCCTAGTCTCTGATAAAACAGACTTTAAACCATCAAAGATCAAAAGAGACAAAGAAGGCCATTACATAATGATAAAGGGATCAATTCAACAGGAAGAGCTAACTATCTTAAATATATACGTGCCCAATACAGGAGCACCCAGATTCACAAAGCAAGTCCTTAGAGACTTACAAAGAGACTTAGACTGCCATACAATAATAATGGGAGACTTCAACACTCCACTGTCAACATTAGACAGATCAATGAGACAGAAAGTAAACAAGGTAATCCAGGAATTGAACTCAATTCTGCACCAAGTGGACCTAATAGACATCTACAGAACTCTCCACCCCAAATCAAAAGAATATACATTCTTCTCAGCATCACATAGCACTTACTCAAAAATTGACCACATAGTTGGAAGTAAAGCACTCCTCAGCAAATGTAAAAGAACAGAAATTATAACAAACTATCTCTCAGACCACAGTGCAGTTACACTAGAACTCAGGACTAAGAAAATCAATCAAAATCGCTCAACTACATGGAAACTGAACAACCTGCTCCTGAGTGACTACTGAGTACACAACGAAATGAAGGCAGAAATAAAGATGTTCTTTGAAACCAATGAGAACACAGATAAAACATACCAGAATCTCTGGGACACATTTAAAGCAGTGTGTAGAGGGAAATTTATAACACTAAATGTCCATAAGAAAAAGCTGGAAAGATAAAAAATTGACACCCTAACATCACAATTAAAAGAACTAGAGAAGCAAGAGCAAACACATTCAAAAGCTAGCAGAAGGCAAGAAATAACTAAGATTAGAGCAAAACTAAAGGAGATAGAGACACAAAAAACCCTCCAAAAAATCAATGAATCCAGGAGCTGATTTTTTGAAAAGATCAACACGATTGATAGACTGCTAGCAAGACTAATAAAGAAGAAAAGAGAGAAGAATCAAATAGATTGCAATAAAAAATGATAAAGAGGATATCACCACCGACCCCACAGAAATACAAACTACCATCAGAGAATACTATAAACACCTCTACGCAAATAACCCAGAAAATCTAGAAGAAATGGATAATTTCCTGAACACTTACACTCTCCCAAGACTAAACCAGGAAGAAGTTGAATCCCTGAATAGACCAATAGCAGTCTCTGAAATTAAGGCAATAATTAATAGTCTACCAACCAAAAAAGTCCAGAACCAGATGGATTCACAGCCAAATTCTACCAGAGGTGCAAGGAGGAGCTGGTATCATTCCTTCTGAAACTATTCCAATCAATAGATAAAAAGGGAATCCTCCCTAACTCATTTTATGAGGCCAACATCATCCCGATACCAAAGCCTGGCAGAAACACACACACACAAAAGAGAATTTTAGACCAATATCCCTGATGAACATTGATGCAAAAATCCTCAATAAAATACTGGCAAACCGAATCCAGCAGTACATCAAAAAGCTTATCCACCACGATCAAGTGGGTTTCATCCCTGGGATGCAAGGCTGGTTCAACATATGCAAATCAATAAATGTAATCCAGCATATAAAGAGAACCAAAGACAAAACCACATGATTATCTCAGTAGATGCAGAAAAGGCCTTTGACAAAATTCAACAGCCCTTCATGCTAAAAACTCTCAATAAATTTGGTATTGATGGAACGTATCTCAAAATAATAAGAATTATTTATGACAAACCCACAGCCAATATCATACTGAATGGGCAAAAACTGGAAGCATTCCCTTTGAAAACTGGCACAAGACAGGTATGCCCTCTCTCACCACTCCTATTCAACATAATGTTGGAAGTTCTGGCTAGGGCAATCAGGCAAGAGAAAGAAATCAAGGGTATTCAGTTAGGAAAAGAAGAAGTCAAATTGTCCCTCTTTGCAGATGACATGATTGTATATTTAGAAAACCCCATCATCTCAGCCCCAAATCTCCTTAAGCTGATAAGGAACTTCGGCAAAGTCTCAGGATACAAAATCAATGTGCAAAAATCACAAGTATTCTTATACACCAGTAACAAACAAACAGAGAGCCAAATCATGAATGAACTCCCATTCACAATTGCTTCAAAGAGAATAAAATACCTAGGAATCCAACTTACAAGGGATGTAAAGGACCTCTTCAAGGAGAACTACAAACCACTACTCAGTGAAATAAAAGAGGACACAAACAAATGGAAGAACATACCATGCTCATGGGTAGGAAGAATCAATATTGTGAAAATGGCCATACTGCCCAAGGTAATTTATAGATTCAATGCCATCCCCATTAAGCTACCAATGACTTTCTTCACAGAATTGGAAAAAACTGCTTTAAAGTTCATATGGAAGCAAAAAAGACCCTGCATTGCCAAGACAATCCTAAGTCAAAAGAACAAAGCTGGAGGCATCACATTACCTGACTTCAAACTGTACTACAAGGCTACAGTAACCAAAACAGCATGGTACTGGTACCAAAACAGGGATATAGACCAATGGAGCAGAACACAGTCCTCAGAAATAATACCACACATCTACAGCCATCTGATCTTTGACAAACCTGACAAAAACAAGAAATAGGGAAAGGATTCCCTATTTAATAAATAGTGCTGGGAAAATTGGCTAGCCATAATTAGAAAGCTGAAACTGGATCCTTTCCTTACTCCTTATACGAAAATTAATTCAAGATGGATTAGAGACTTAAATGTTAGACCTAAAACCATAAAAACCCTAGAAGAAAACCTAGGTAATACCATTCAGGACATAGGCATGGGCAAGGACTTCATGTCTAAAACACCAAAAGCAATGGCAACAAAAGCCATAATTGACAAATGGGATCTAGTTAAACTAAAGAGCTTCTGCACAGCAAAAGAAACTACCATCAGAGTGAACAGGCAATCTACAGAATGGGAGAAAATTTTTGCAATCTACTCATCTGACAAAGGGCTAATATCCAGAACCTACAAATAACTCAAACAAATTTACAAGAAGAAAAACAAACAACCCCATCAAAAAGTGGGCAAAGGATATGAATAGACATTTCTCAAAAGAAGACATGCGTACAGCCAACAGGCAGATGAAAAGATGCTCATCATCACTGGCCATCAGAGAAATGCAAATCAAAACCACAATGAGATACCATCTCACACCAGTTAGAATGGAAATCATTAAAAAGTCAGGAAACAACAGGTGCTGGAGAGGATGTGGAGAAATAGGAACACTTTTACACTGTTGGTGGAATTGTAAACTGGTTCCACCATTGTGGAAAACAGTATAGCGATTCTTCAAGGATCTAGAACTAGAAATACCATATGACCCAGCCATCCCATTACTGGGTATATACTCAAAGAATTATAAATCATGTTGCTATAAAGACACATGCACATGTATGTTTATTGAGGCACTATTCACAATAGCAAAGACTTGGAATCAACCCAAACGTCCATCAGTGACAGACTGGACTAAGAAAATGTGGCACATATCCACCATGGAATACTATGCAGCCATAAAAAAGGATGAGTTCGTGTCCTTTGTAGGGACATGGATGCAGCTAGAAACCATCATTCTCAGAAAACTATCACAAGAACAGAAAACCAAACACTGCATGTTCTCACTCACAGCGGGGAATTGAGCAATGAGATCACTTGGACTCTGGAAGGGGAACATCACACACCGGGGCCTATTATGGGGAGGGAGAGGGAGAAGGGATGGCATTGGGAGTTATACCTGATGTAAATGATGAGTTGATGGGTGCTGACGAGTTGATGGGTGCAGCACACCAACATGGCACAAGTATACATATGTAACAAACCTGTACGTTGTGCACATGTACCCTAGAACTAAAGTATAATAAAACAAACAAAAAAAAGAAAGTAAGTTCATTCTTAAACATTAAAATAAACAAGTGAGCAAAAGCCTACAGGCTACTGTAAACAAAATGAAAGTGGAGTTTTCTGTTATCAGAAATGTTAGATTTTGGTGAGAAAATATTGAATGAAATAAACACACTTTTATTCATTACAGTTCACAATGGTTATAATAGTTTGTGTATGTATTTGCACCAAATAACATGAAACCTTTAAAGACTAAATGATCTCAATAGATGATATCAAGGTTAATTGATATGTTCAGAAATATAAAAACAAAGGAAACTTATAAATGCTTTTATGAAATGAGTATAATAGTTGATAACACAATTTTTAAAATATTGGAAACAAATTATTATTGTATTTATTACATTATAAATGTTTTTCTTATAATAGCATTTTCAATATACTGGTAATGGTAACTGAAATTTTGTGTTGAAAAGGATTCTGAGGGTGCATCTGAACAGAGTGAATGCCTTTATTAAATAATATTCTCTATCATGAGGAAAGACATAAGGAATCATTGATCAGATAATTATAATTCCTTACTTAAGAAAAAATAATTCTCTGGAAGTATAGGAAATTTGAATTTTATTTTACACTTTCATATGTGCATATGTACATATAAATCTATACACAAAAATACATATATACATATATGTATGTGTATACACAAACATATACACATATATACAGGTGCGTGTGTGTGTGTGTGTGTGTGTGTGTGTGTGGAGAGAAGGAGAGAAACAAATTTTACTGATCTCTAGTTCTGAATTAGGAAGTTATATGAATCAGCAAGTTATATGAAGCATATGTAACAAAACTACCATTTTGGTATTCAACCTGGATTTATATCCAGACTCATACAAAGATGAGCTCCTGTCCTCACAAAGATAACAATCTCAACTCGCACTTTCTTACATTTACATTTTTCTGTATTTGAAAAGAATCACATTCCACTTTCATAGAGAAAAGGAAAGATATTTGCAATTTAAACAACTTCAGAAAAACATGTTTGTTATTGATTACACATAGAAAGAAATATAGTGTAGGTCAAACTGTTCAATAAATAAAAGTGACTGTTCAATAACTAAAAGTACAAATATACATACGTAATTTGTCATTGAGTGTTACTGAATTCCTAGAAGATTTTTATAATGCATTTTTAGCTGATGCATAGAATAGCTGTTAAAATTTTAATCTTGTCATGGAACTATCCCTCAATGTGTACAAATGCCTTTAGTAAGATTGAATAAATTGGGTATAGTAATAATATAATTTTTCCAGATATTTGAAAGTCTCATATCACATATATTGCCTGTGGAGTAACATTTTCCATTGCAATTTTCAAGGCTTTTAATATACATAGGATTTTATCTGACACTTAATTTCATTATTTTAAAATTTCTGTTCAATCCTACAATATGACATCGATCAGTATATATGCTGTTACAACGACCAAAGCATAAAGAAGTGATTCGGAAAATGCATCTCTATTGTTGCTTGAAATTTAAAATAAAAATGATTATTAAAAAGTATGTATAGAATCAACAGAGAAACATTGAATCTGACAAAGTTGTCCTTTCAATAACAGGAACTCATATTCCTTTTGTATTTTATTATAGGTCATTAAAAATATGTATACTTAGTCCTGAAAAATAAGCCATGTGAACACCTGGTATTATTTTCCCCCTCTTTCTATGACTACATATGACGTTTATTCAAAATTGTTTTAATGTGACCATTCCTCACTCTATTCAATTCATTGGACCTAGATTCCTTGGTTTATCTTTCCCTATACAACTATCGTTTAATCTTCTCTTATTGTTATCCAATTGACAAACAGAATCTTACCTTCCATGTTGGGTTTTTTTCTGTATAGTTAAGTGATTTAATAGGCCATGCTGAACTGCTTCTTCTTCATTATGTTTTCATTACAGAAACATTTCCTGATTGTCAATTTTACTAAGGAATGTGGGAAAGGCATTAAAAAGACAAAACAGCCCTACGGTGATAAGAATTATATATCAGTGAAACACTAGAGACCAATTAAAAGGCAACAAGTCAGTACGCCTGTGATTATGTGGTATAATCAATATGCATGAGTACCAGGAGAGTAAAATATTAGGGAAAATAAGTCTGGAATGTAATTAAGTCTAATTACATTCCCTGATAATAAGCCTGATTGTCCAGTGGTAATTTTACATTTATTATTTGAGGAAATAAGGATATAGTTTACCCATTATTCATTCCATGCTGTAAGGAAATCCCTGCAAAGGATTATTTTATTTGATGGAGAGTGTTCTCAGTATTAGTTCTCTCCCTGTGGCTAGGAATTGACAGAATTTTGACTTCTGAGTAAATGTCTTGTATGCCCATGTTATACATTTTTTTAAAAAGGTTAAGATAGAGATCATGTAAACAGGAGATCATTCTGGGCATTGTAGATGAAAAAACATAGCCTATTTATATCCTGCTACTTTAACTTTGAACTAGAACAACACAGATTAAAATATATTTTTCTTATTAAATACAGATGGTGAGAGAGGAACAAAAACTTATCATTTAGGGAAAGTATAGTAACAATTTAAAAATCATCATTACCTTTAGTACCTTTTCATTTTTATCAAATACATCATATATTTAAGATATAATGAAGAACAAAAGACCTTCAGGTAAAAGTGAAGTTTCTAGCCTTGCCATTTTCTTCAAAAACAATAGTCTATATGAATCTGACATTCCAGACTGGGCCAATATAAATATGTAGTGACATTCTACGCATGAAAACATCCACAAATCACAAGTTTATATTACATGTATTATATGTGCACAAACTTGCTTGATTAATGAGAAAACATATTTAGGATTTTTTCCTTTATATTTTTCCAAACATTTCTAAAAAAAAAGTACATAATTTTATAATTTTATTAACAACATCTGAGAGACTGCCTTTGTTCATTCATATTGAATTTAAGTATATTTTAAGATTTTGTTTAAGTGAATAATACTTCATTGTTATTTTATTTTGCATTGTTTAATAATAATAAGAGTCACCATTCTTTCAAGTTCTTTTTCCATTTATATTTTGTTTTATTTTGCTGTTTTGTACATTGAGTTGTTAATCCTTACCTTATTGGTGTGTTTTTGTATATCAATAAATTTAGCTAGTTAGTTTTCACATTTTTCGCAGGTTCTCATTTGCCTTTGATTTTTGGTAATTATTTTATTTAGGACCTCTTAATTTTAAACTATCAAATTTGAAAGATAGTAACTCTTTTTTAGAAATACCTTGCTTTCCCTTAAGTATTATAAACATGTTCTCTGCTAATGTACTTTGTATTATGTTATGACAAAAATAACAAAAGTGTATTTCACAAACAAATAAGTGTTTACATTTACACTTTAAGTGTTAAAAATAGCTACAAAATTCTAGGCTTGTTGGTATACTAAAGCTACAGAAGGCCAGACCAAATTTACATAAATGACAGAAATCTATTGCCAATTACTGATTTGTATGAATTAGAGAACAAGCCAGCAAAGATGATTGAAAATGAAGACTATATCATAAAGTGTACTGTGTTCATTTATCTTGACAAACGTAGTTTGGTAACAATTTTTTGACAATGCTTCAGGTAGACCAGTAAATTTCTTTTAACACATTTTGTGAAAATAGGTTAGTGTGAATGATAATTAGGTCTCAGTCCAGTTCTCAGCTAATGATCTGCTGCTGAGAAATGGAGGAAGACTGCTAGATATGCAATGAGAATTATGAAGTTTGCAGGCTGTGGAAATGATACTTAACAGGTTTCACTTAATGGGAGAACTATTTTATCTTTTTTGGAGTAGGATGCAATTTCATGACTCTAATTTTAAAAGTCTGTGGTGAAATGAGTGTCACTGTAACTGCATATTAAATATTAATGAATGAAAAACACTTAGTTGCAATAACAAAATATATCTATGACTGCAGAGAAAAAGTAACTCAGTATACAAAATATTTGTATTCACAAGGGCTATTTTATAATATTTTATGTTCAATATCTATTTTTAGTTTTTCTATGAAGGAAAATTTTGTCTTTTTGCTTCCATCTATCTGATATAGACATTCTTGCATAAGCTTTGATATGCTAAGAGGAGTTCATAAAATTAAAAAAAAAAAAAACCTCATTTTGATTCGTGTTAGACTTTCAGGAAAAGCATTTTACAAGGTCCCCCATGATAAGCATTACTACATGATTAAACACATGATTTTGAAAAAAGGTAGTTCATTCATAAACAGCGTTTGATGTAGACAAAATTAGGATGGAAACTATCAACAGATTAATGATACATTGTACCAGCAAATCATGTGTTTGGCCAGTTGTGGATTTCATTTTTCTTCTGCCTCTCATTACACACATACATAAAATATCTCAGTTTATTTCCTAATGGAAAACACGGGTTATCTAGGAATAAATTTTTTTTTCAAATTTCCTTTCCTTCTTTTTAAAATACCTATATTCTGGGTCTCTTCTTTTTGAGTCAGTGGTACATGGGGTCTTCTATTAAACTTTCCTCTTTCCTTTTCCTTCTCCTCTCCTCTCATGGTCTCTCCTCTCTTTTTTCTTTCTTTACAATGTTATGATTTTCTCCACTATTCTATTTCATTTTTTTTGAAAAAAAAAAAAAAAAAACACACAGAATGCTTGTTTATAGTCCATTTTTATGCTGCCGATAAAGACATAGCCAAGACATTTTATAAAGCAAAAGAGGTTTAACTGACTCACAGTTCCACGTAGTTGGGAGGCCTCACAATCGTGGTGGAAGGCAAAAGCCACATCTTACATGGCAGCAGACAAGAGAGAATGAAAGCCAAGCAAAAGGGATTTCCCCTTATAAAATCATCAGATCTCAAGAGACTTATCACTACAATGAGAACAGTAAGGGGGAAACCACTTCCATGATTCAATTATTTCCCACCACATCCCTCCCACAACACGTGGGAATTATCAGAGCTATATTTCAAGATGAGATTTTGGTAGGGACACAGCCAAACCATATCAGTGTGAAACGTAGCAGGATTCAAAAATTTAAAGATGTATGCATCAAAGATAGATTAATTAAATACATTATCTCTGCCCATAATTCGTAAGTGTTTGCTGCCCAGAGGAACAACCTTACATTTGGGTTTGTAAGGACAGTACTAATTTGTTCCTGTTTTCCAAATGTAACTATAATAGGACTTCCTTTGATTCTCAAAAGTGTTGCAGTAGGAGGATAAATGGTATGTCCACCCTGGATATAGAAAATATTGTGGTCATGGTCTTGCTTTAACAGATATAATTACAAGTAGTGCTTTTACTTCTCATCTTTCCATCACTTCAACCTCAATAAATTTTATCCACAACTTAGTTCAAACAAGAGAATTCAGAGATATCAAAATTTCACCAATAGATGGAAAATTCCCAATCCATTAAGAATTAATTCAAGACTTTGTCTTTAAAACAATCCTTGAATGTAAAAATATTTTGTCATGTGAAATAATGAAATTTAGTCAGATTTAATTCAGAAAAAGGTCAATAAATGAAATAATTTAAAAAGTTTATTCCACTATTCAAGTTTTAGAAGTTGTTTTCTAGTTTTCTTTAATATATTCATTGCCTGTGGAATCATAACATTTTTTGTTTGCGTTAAGTTTTGTTTTGATTTATTTTATTAATTTGAAGGAAAATAGATGGCAGAAAACCAGAAGGGGTGATTGAACCCATTTTCAGTAGTTTAGTTGTCTAATAAATAAATACAAAAAGTGAACAAATAATTACAAGGTTTTAAAAAAAGATTTTATCTTCTAAACAAATATCAATTCATTTTATTTGACCAATATTAGATATTTGATTTGAAAAAATATTTTCAACATAATTATGATTAGTTATGCAGAGAGCCACTTCAAATGTGTATATATACCTCAAATAATTTACAATGAATAGGACACAAATTGGTATTATGTAGTACCAAGGGAGTAAGGCTCATTTTCAAAAGTATGTCTGCTTGCTAATTATCCACAAACATTGAAGACGAAGTTTACCTCATTGCTGTGGAATTAATCATACTGCTCCTTATTGTATGTGAAATGTTATTTCCACACACCTTTCTATTGTACCCAAAATGGAGTATAATTCCCCCTCTCCATAGAAATAACATTATATTCACCATAGTATTTTGATTTCCTGAATTTATACTTCATTACTTTTTATTTGTCTGATTCCATTGGATACATATAGTCATCTATAATTTTCAAAGTGAGATGCACAAGGACAATAAAATCTAATATGGGTTTCTTATTTTTAGAGAGGCAAGAAATACATCAATCACTAGCCCAAAAATACTGTAATGTTATAAGAAATACATCCAGATCACTATCAACTTATACAATTGATTAGAGAGGAAAAACATAAAAGCTTTACTTGCTTTTATGTTGCAGGAAGCAAAAATGGGTTATAGAAACAAATACATTTTCTCAGACCGAGGAGGCATTCATATTCTAGAAAAAAACGCCTAAGAAAGAACGAATATGAGAAGGATAGCTGCTGACCCCAAATTTATTCATACATCAAACATGACATATAAACTTGTCTTCTATTTTTTTATTGGGAACATTCAAAGGGAAAAATAGTTTCACTATATCTGTTATGATCCTCTAACATTATGCACATTTTATAACATTAATGTAATTATGTCCATAATTTTATATAAAAATGAGATATTATATTTCTTAACTTCATTAAATAAAACATTTTTATCAGATACATTGTACCTATTGAGAGTATTTTTTCCTTTAATTAATTAATTCATTCAAACCAGCTACCACACAAGCACAATTAGGTTCTGGTGAGAACTGATAAGTGAGTTACGGTTACTGTCCTCCAGCAACTCAAAATTTGTTCATTGCTTAACAAACTATTTGTCACTCTAAGTCTTTCAGTTTGAAAGTAAAATCGAATTATACTTATTTCAAAGATGTTATTAGGAAAATCAGCTTCAAAACTTAGTGAAGTTATTTAATTTTAGAAACAGTAAGTATCATTTAAAATATAGATGACCTTCACTTTGCACGATTCAATATATGTGTTTCAGTTAACACCATTTAGTTAAATAACACCAGTTCCCCAGTAATACAATTTAAATTTCAGTTACTACCATATGTCACCTGTGAGTAATTACATAAAGTATGAACTTTCCTTCTGGCTCTTTGCTATACAAACCATTATATTAAAAAAATGCATTATAATCAGTGACCAATCACATATGGTCATGTGTTGCATGCCGTTTTGGTCAAAGAAGGTAACATATGCAACAATGGTCTCATAAGATTATAATAGAGTTGAAAAATTTTCATCGCTTGGTGACATGGTAGCCCTTACAATGCCATAGTGCAATGCATTACTCACATGTTTGTGGTGATGCTGATGTAAACAAACCTACCGTGTTGCTAGGCATATAAAAGTACAGCACATACAATTAGATACAGTACACAATACATTATAATAAATGACTGTTAGTGGCTTATGCATTTACTACACAATATTTTTATCATCATTTTATTTTGTGTACTCCTTCACTTAAAAAAAAAAAAAAGTTAACTGTAAATTAGCAGCCTCTGGCAGGTCCTTCAGAAGGTATTCCAGAAGAAGACACTGTTGTCATGGGAGATAACTCCACGTGTGTTATTGCCTTTGAAAACCTTCCAATGAGACAAGATGTCAAGTTGAATGACAGTGATATTGATGCTCCTGACCCTGTGCAGGCCTCGGTTAATGTGTGAGTTTCTGTCTTAGGTTTTAACAAAAAAAATTTAATTTTTTTTTTCAAATTTTGAAACAGAAAAAAGCTTATAGAGTAAGGATATAAAGAGAATATTTTTGTACAGCTGCACAATATGTTTGTGTTGTAAGCTGTGTTATAACAAAAGAGTCAAAAAGTTGAAAAAAATTAAGGTTCATAAACAAAAAATGTTACAGTAAGCTAAGGTTAACTTATTAGTAAAAAAATAAATGTTTTTTTTCATTCAGTGTAGCCTAAGAGTATAGTGTTTATAAAGTCTACAGTAGTATATAGTAACGTCCTAGGACTTTGCATTCACTCAGCACTCACGCACCAACTCACCGAGAGCAGCTTCCAGTCCTCCAAGCTCCATTCACAGTAAGCTCCCTATACAGATATGCCATATACCATTTTTAAGTCTTTTATACAGTATTTTTACTGTAACTTTTTATGTTTAAATGTCTAGATGCATAAATACTTAGCATTGTGTTACAACTGCCTACGGTATTCAGTACAGCAACATGCTGTACAGGCTTCTAGCCTAGGAGCAATAGACTGTAGCATATCGCCATATGTGTGACAGCCTATACCATCTAAGTGTTTGTAAGTATCCTCTATGATGATTGTACAAAAACAAAATCACCTAATGACACATTTATCAGGAAGTATCCCCATCATTAAGTGATAGATGGCTATTATTTCCTTCAAAAACTTTTGGTGATATACTGTACATCTGTTATTCAGCTCACACACAGGCAGCAAAGTGTATAGTTGTGTTTCTTTATCTCTCAGATGTAGAAAGAGACTAAGCAAAATAATTTAACTTTCAAGTACTACTACCATTGGAAAATGTTCCAGGTCACCTTGGTTCTCTTTGTAGCATGAATGAAAATGTGAACATTTAATTTTTACACCAAATGCAACTTCATCAATCCAATCAATGGGTCCGGAATTTATTTCAACTTTGCCCATTACTACAAATTGACTTTTGGAAAGGCTATTAATGCTATGATGGAAGACCATGCAGTTTTTTTTTTTTTTTTTTACTGAATTTTGGAGAAAATATGACATAAAGCATAAAGCAATGGAAAACATTCAAGTATTGGCAGAAGGTAATTAGCAGGAAGATGCATGCAGTATGGCCTAATTTTACTGTACCATGCAAATAACTTTAAAGGATATGAGTCAAATGTAAATGGGGTTATAGCAGAAGCAGCTAACTGTCGGAATGTTAACACTGCAGCTATTTGAGAGAGACTAGATAGACATCCAGAAGAACTTAGTGAAGGCCAACTTATCAACATAAGTGAGGAAAAATATGATTGTGATGAAAAAGATCAAGATGTCCCATGATTGACATAGGCACTTCTGGAGGTTTCTCAAAGGTATTTCATGACATTGAAGAAACAAAGGATAAAGTACCGGAAGTGGATCCAGATTAGAAAAGAGTATGATAATTCACAAAGTATAGAACGGATGCTCATTCCATATTGTAAATTATGCAACAAGAAGGAGCTGTGCAAACTACTATTGACATTTATTTTTATAAGACATAAAACACTTTAAATGTTCTCATTATTTTAAATTATGGCATAAATGTTACAACTTCACTATTTTTCATTTCTGTTTTATTTTCATTTCATTTATAATTGGCATATTTTAATATTTTGGCAAAAACGTTAAAGGTAATGGAACAATCATAAATTTCTCATTGGCTATTAAGATCACTTTTAAGATCATTCAGTTTACACAGTCATTTTTATTATGATACAATACTGTGCAAAAAGAGGACTTCCTAGATTTACACTGCTTGAAAGAAAAAAGAAAATAGTTATGAATCAATGAAACATTTTAATTTATATTTTCTCTTAAAAATCCTTTTTTCTTTCATTATTTTTTCAAGATTCACTTTTCTACAGAGAATAGGCTATACATACAATGCTAGTCACATAAAAATATGCATTTTTAAAACATTCTAACCAATGAAAAACTACAGTTTTTGAGAAACTAAAGGCCAGTGACCTGCCATGTGATCTGAGATCCCAGAAAAATAAGAGGAACGAGCATATACTAGCAGCTATCTTTCTAATATTTGATTACAGAGACATCTGGCAGAAGGTTTTCACATGTTAGAAAGGTAAGTCACATCAAATAATATGGAAACCTGGACTAAATACAATGAAAATGGGCCAAAAATAAAGGTATCTATGAATACAATTTTTGTTTAAAATATTTAGCATATATTTTATCGAAGTTAATATGCACATAAAGATGGTTTTTATTTTTTAGATGTACAATTTCATTAAATTTGTTTATGCACTGAATTTACACACCTCAATTTATGTTTGTGTCTTTATGTGTGTATGTATATGTATGTATCCTTATGTGAAAATTATACTACACTCCTTCATCCAAACTATAAACATTTCATTTCTAAGCTTCTCAGACCAAGTATATCTAGGTTTGACCATGATTACACTTTATTCCTAGAATTGCACAACTGAAAGATGGAAATGGAAATGAATTTGAGGGAGAATATTTGATAATCATAAGGGTGATATAATTTTCTAAACAATGCAAATGCCATTGCTCCCATTTCTTGTAATTACAGGTATCATATAAATATTTAGGCATTTCTGACATTATTCCAACATTTAAACATTTCTTAGACCATTACAGCAGCTATACATAAAAGAAAGTATAGTTCTGAGGTAAGAAAACTGCTTTCAGTAAAGTTTCATCACAACTAAAGAATAATTAAGCATGTGGAAATGTTCATTCATGTATTCATTACATTAGGTGCCTAATAATCTGTGCCCTCAATTATTATTTTCCATATTGTTTTTCACACAATTTTTCCATTTATTCCTCTTGACTTTTTTGCATTCCATCCTATTTTTTTCTTTTTTCCTTTGTCTTTGTCCTCCTTTCACTCTTTCAATTTCTCTTTGGTTCCACTTGTGAGTGTATTATTAAAGTAATCATTTTAGGTGCCTTGAATATGCAAGTTTGGATTGTGTTCAGTAAATAGTATAAATTCTAAAAAGTAATACAGAGATACTGAAGAGGCAGTAATTTTACAGCAGTTTATAGCTTCTGATATGATAATCATCTCACACACACACAGTATCCCCTCTTATCCACAGAGAATACATTCCAAGACCCCCAGTTCATGCCTTAAACTGCAGATAGTACCAAACCCAACATACACTTTGTTTTTTCCTATATATACATACCTATGATAATGTTTAGTTTATAAATTAGGCACAGTAAGAGATGAGCAATAATAACTAATAATAAAGTAGAGCAATTATAACAACAAACTGTAATAAAAGTTATGTAAAAGTGGTCTCTCACAAAAACACCTTATTGTACTGCATTGTATGTATTATTAAACCTCATGTGACTGCAGGTGACTGAAACCATTTGAAGTAAAACCAAAGATGAGGGGTCACTATTGTAATATAAAATGTTCATATAAGTGAGCTACTCAGAGAAGACCAAAGAGACCTGAAATCCAAAGTGACGAGAAGTCAGTATAACAAAAGAGCATTTATTTCAGAAATGGTAATAGGCTTGTATCTTCCTCCCCTTTTTGTTCTTACTTTTTTTTTTTTTTTTTTTTTTTTTGAGATGGAGTCTTGCTCTTTAGCCCAGGCTAGAGTGCAGTGGTGCTATCTCGGCTCACTGCAAGTTCTACCTCCCGGATTCATGCCATTCTGCCTCAGCCTCCCAAGTAGTTGGGACTACAGGCGCCTGCCACCAAACCCAGCTAATTTTTTGTGTTTTTAGTAGAGACCAGGTTTCACCGTGTTAGTCAGGATTGTCTTGATCTCCTGACCTCGTGATCTGCCAGCCTCGGCCTCCCAAAGTGCTGGGATTACATATTCTTACTTTTGATCCCTTTGGTCTTCCTCTTCCTATATGCACACAAACATGTTATAAGCATTTGATTGCATTGTTTTCTGATTATTGGTTCTCAAAATTGTTTACACGATCTAGAATCTTAGGGGGTCAAAGGTTAAATTCTATAATGGCTTTGGCACTTAAAAGTTGGGCCTCCTAGGCTAAGTGTGGTTGTTGTGGGAAGTCAGGGACCCCGAACAGAGGGACCGACTGAAGCCGTGGCAGAAGAACATCAATTGTGAAGATTTCATGGACATTTATCACTTCCTCAATCAATACACTTGTGATTTCCTATGCCTACCTTTACTTTAATCTCTTAATCCTGTCATCTTTATAAACTGAGGATGAATGTTGCCTCAGGACCCTGTGATGATTGCGTTAACTGCACAAATTGTAGAGCATGTGTATTTGAACAATATGAAATCTGGGCACCTTAAGAACAGGATAACAGCGATTTTTAGGGAACAAGGGAGATAACTTCAAAGTCTGACTGTTTGTGGGTTGGGCAGAACAGAGCCATATTTCTCTTATTATCGAAAACTGGTAAGATAAATATCCCTGAATTATTTCCCCAGTAAGGAACATTAATAAATAACAGCCCTGGGAAAAGAAAGCATTCCCAGGGTGGGACCTCTAAAATGGCCACCCTGGGAGTATCTGACTTTATGCAAATGTAAATAGGGATGAAACACGCCCTAGTCTCCTGCAGCGCCCCCAGGCTTGCTAGGATTAGGAAATTCCAGCCTGGCAAATTCCAGTCAGACTGGTTCTCTACGCTTGAACCTTGTTTATCAATGACAATGCATGCACAGCTGGGCATGGAAGTCCATTAGTGATTCTAGTTTCACCCTGACCTTGTGATCTCACCCTTATCTCCTACCTTGAGATCTTTTGTCACCCTTGAAGCATGTGATCTCTCTGACCCACACCCTATTCGTACACTCCTCCCTTTCGAAAATTGCTAATAAAAACTTGCTGGTTTTAAGGCTCAGGGACATCATGGAACCTGCCAACATGTGAAGCCTCCCCCAGACACCCAGTTTTAAAATTTCTCTCTTTTGTACTCTTTCCCTTTATTTCTCAGACCAGCCAATGCTTAAGGAAATAGAAAAGAATCCACATTGAATATCAGGTTTGGGGTTTCTCCTGATATATGGTGGCACATACCTGTAATCTCAGAACTTTGGGAGGCCAGGGCAGGTGGATCACTTGAGGTCAGGAGTTTGAGACCAGCCTGGCCAACATGGTGAAGCCCCGTCTCTACTAAAAATACAAAAATTAGCTGGAGATGGTGGTGCGTGCTTGTAGTCCCTGGTACTCAGGAGGCTGAGGCAGGAGAATTACCTGAACCCTGGAGGCAGATGTTGCAGTGAGCTGAGATGGTGCCACTTCACTCCAGCCTGGGCGACAGAGCAAGAGTCCATCTAAAAAAAAAAAAAGGAAAAAAGTCAGACCTCCTAAAGCCTGGTATTGAAAAAGTGAACATGGCTTTTAGTGCTCACAGAGGCTTGTTAATTAATTTATTATTCTGTCAAGTGCTTACACCCATGTTTAGCTATAGAGCTCTGTGTAGACATTTTCAGAATATGAAGTTTTGTCTGACATATTTATATGTTTCAGTTTTATTTTTACACAAATGCTCTAATCCCTTGGAATTTAAAAAAAAGAGTCACAAAATTCAGGTTAACTTAAAAAAAAAAAAGTATTTTCTTTGACTGAGAAACACCTAAAAATAGAAAAATAGGATTGAATGGCCATTACAGGCTGCATTCAAGATGTATTTCCCAGTTACTGGGAAAACAAAAAGAAACATATGTAGCCAAGTTACACCAGAGACTCATTGCAAAGAAATGCCACAGCTGATAGACATGCCACTGAGTAGGTTGTTACCAAAGGAAGGGCTGAACCTGATATTTAAATGCAAGTTGACAGAGATCTTCAGGAATGCCTAACCGATGATGATCAAGTGGAATCCTGGCTTTAATTATGAGGGAGGAAAAAACAATAGTGTATTTAAACTCTC